>NC_142701.1:6830962-6987390 GCF_029339155.1 Prunus mume
AAAAAAAAACTCCACTGCTACTTCCATTGAAAAAGAAAAATGACACTGTTTGACCAAAAAGAAAAAAATGACACTGGTTATGTATAAATACTTTTCATGACTATCCGGATTAAGAATACATGATGAGAGAGAGAGACACACACAGAGACAGAGAGATTATGTACTTGGCTCTATCACGGATATGCTTTTCCAGGGTTCCCAAAAGTGAGAAGGCAACTAATTTACTTCACAAGAAGGGGGTATTACAAGCAACAATTGTCTCATCACTACCGAGTAACTTCTAGTAAATCCTTGTACCCAAAATAAGGTAAAACCATATGCATTTCCTTCTAATTCTCTGTCCAAGTAACTTCTAGTAAATCCTCGTACCCAAAATAAGGTAAAACCGTATGCATTTCCTTCCATAAGTTAGAATCGATCTGTACCTTTCAAAAAGAGGCAAATCACACTAGCCGGTGACTATCAAACCTCGTCGCCTATAAGTAATTGTCTGTTACATGAAAAACAAAAATGTAAGACTGTTAGGATCTCATATTCCTTACAATTTTGTGCAATTATAAGAACTGCTTCAAAATTCAGAACACGAGTAACAAAGACACTACCAGTAAAAAGTGCATTGCGAGAAAATGGATCAAATTGACTGTTAGATATATGTTCTCCTAGGTTTTTAACATTTTTGGGTGACTGGTGCTCATCTGGTTAACAGTCAGGAAACAAAGATTCCTAACAGAGATTAGTGATGCACTAACATGTTCATCCAAAACTAATTTTATTTCATGTCACCCACAAGATTCATTTCTTAGTAAGTGTGGCTACATTTTTGCTGTTTCAACCAAAACTACTTTTTCCTTCCCTAGGCCTAACACATTCAAATTAAACCATATTGCTCCTTATGGGGCGCATGCCTTTACTATTTACTTGAGTTACAAAAAGTAAGACCAGCTTTCACCATCAATGATCCTATCCCAAACGAATGTTACCTCTACCCTCCTCCCACCAATGTACTCAAGACTAATTGATCAATTCTTGTATTGCCGTTCGCTGAATGAAACATCAATATTTGGGACATGAAACCTGCAGGCATATTTTTTCGTAATTCAGCCCCTACATCAATGCTGCATAAACATTGACTTCTTTTAATCAAATTCCAAAACTTTTCTGGCCATTGTCAGTTTGTCACCAAGAACATTTTATAGGAAAAGCAGAAAAGAAAACATCGAGAACACTAAACATTTAACTAAGATAAAAGAAGCAATTTATAATACCCAAATAGATCAAACTTACAAGCACACTATCCCTTCTTACTACGACAGTGACACTAATTAAAGCATCTTATTGATAATATGAGGGTTCTGTTCTAGACATTAAATATTTAAGTTTTTAGGTTAATACCCATGCATGTATTTGATAAGACAATGACTACTTTGACAATCATTTCAGTCGAAATAGATTTGTCTGCATGACATTATCAACTATATAAGAGTGGGTTCTGCTCGTCCTTCAACCAAGTCAAGCAACACTCCATCTCCTTGTCATTGCAGATACTCTTTATTAAATGAAATAAATAAATAAATAAGGTGGGCCATCTTAAAGTTTCCAAAGAGAGGATTTTACCTGACCCTTACTGAAATTGCAATCACTTCCCCATAGCAAACCATTACGGACGTTATTACTATAGGAAGGCCAAACCTATAGCAAACTACTACGGACTCAACTTCTGGGGATACTAATAAGCTTTCTTTGTTTCATTTAACCCTTTTCGCTGACAGTTTCATTACCTCTGGAATATGTAGCTCGTTCTACCTCATACTTCCATTTCTTTGACAATTTTTATCCAAGCTATCTATACATGCAAGGTTGCATATTGGCTCACCAAACCTAACTACCAGAATAATTGACCTTTTGTTCACAAAGTTGGAAACGAGCACAAGATGTTAAATGACTTTCTCAACTGATGACTCATTTCCCCCATTTTCTCATCTTGTAGGTCTAGGAAATTATGCTCCAAACGTACACTGGGTATGGTTGGACATAAATGCATTTCATTCCAAAACTTAAATCATGCCTCTGTCCTGCTATATTAATTTGAATTTACTTTTAAGAATAAGAGTTTTAATGTTACAAAAATAGGACTTGACAAGGAATATGACAATTGTGAATGGTTAATTTATCAATGTAAGAGTTCTCCCTCTTCTTTTTTCTAAGGAAATTACCCTAAAGTTTTCAGTGTTCTCTTTGTTAAACTTCTCCACCATAAAAGTAAAACAAAGCCTTTTCCCCTTGATGCCGTAATACTCTTTACCTATAGTATGGTTCAACACCAAAATGAAGAAGGAAGCCAAAGAAGGCAATATAAAAACAATAGAATGATCTACTGATCAATAAATCACAGCCTGTTTTTAATAAACAATAAGAAAGAGACAAAACCTATAAATGTCATGGATTCTATACAAAATCATATGAAAAGTTCAAATCTGTGGTTCTCAAGTCAGCCTTACCAAAAAAGAATTTGCCGTATGCCATATGCAACTATTTGTAAAAATTTCCTCACAATAAAAAAGTATTTGTAAAATTGAACAATTGAACAATCGAATCTCATTCATCAGTCAAGTAGACAGTACCATAAAATGCCATATGCAACTATTTGTAAAATTGTAATAAAGAGGCAAACAAGTTAATCGTGCGAAAGTGAAAAATGGTAAAGATGGAGCAGAAATTTCAGAGGAAGAGGCTCACCGACCAGGGGATGAAGATGACCGCTTGGCGCGCTTTATCTTTCGAAGCTGATGCTTCGTTGTTTCCATGAAAAGCTGCATTCTATGGTACTCCAAGTCCTTAGCAAATTGCATCCTCTGCTTCTCCAACTCCACCATCTGCCTCTGTTTCCTCTGCTCTACTCTCTCGTATATCTCCGCAAACCTCTCTATGGCCATAGCCAATTCCACACAACCAACCTCCCTATCACGGTCCCTCATCCTACTCCCTCCCACGCTCGACCTCGACGGCGACCCCTCGGACTCTTCGCTCTCCGCCGCCGCTGCCGCAGCTACCGCCGCAAACGCCGAGAAATCCAATTTTTGACTCAACACCGGTTCGTCTCCAGGTGCCGGAAAAAACGCCGGCGCCGGCCGTTTGACTGTTGCCGATCTCCGAGCTACTGGAAAAGTCCACTGCAGCGGCGGCGAGGGAGAGCTCCGGCGAGATGGAGCGGCGGCGAGGGAGGGCACCGGCCAGGGAGCGGCGGCGAGGGCTTGGGGAATTTGGAGCCGATGAGGGAGTCGAGGAGAGAGAAGAAGGGCCAGGGGCTGGTGTAGTCGCCATTGGAGTCGGAAACCCTAGCCTTCTCGATCTTGTACTTCTTCTTGAGGGTGTCGACGCGGTTCTTACACTGGACGTCTGTACGGCGGGACCTGGGGTTGTCGGCAGTGACGTGCGAGGCGTTGACGGCGTCGGCGACTTCTTCCCAGTGCTTTTGACGGAGGTTGCCGCGGTTGAGGCTGAGGTGGCGCTCTCCCCAGGCCTCTATGAGCGTGAAGGTCGCGTCCTCGCTCCAGCAGTCCTCGCGGACCGGAACCGACGCCGTTTTGGAGGGGGGCCGGGGTGCCGTCACCGGTGAAGGAGAGCCGGCGACGAAGTCCATGAGAGGTGAGATGGCGGGTGTTGATTGGCTGCGGTGTGCGTGTGGCGGTCGGTTTTGAAATGCGACGGTTGTGTGCCGGCTGGGAAGAGGTGCATGCGTGTGCGTCTGTGTGTTTTGGGGTTTTTGGCTGAGTTTGGGAGTGAGAGTGAGAGAGAAAAACGGTGAGTTTCAAATTGGACAAAATACGAGCGTACGACGACGAGCTTGCGTTACGAGCCGGAGACTTGACTTAGTTAGTGCCTGCAACACGCCAGCCATTATGTTTCATTGGCTCGGCTCGGCTCCAACATTGGACAACAAAATGTAATACGCGCAACAAACCCAAGCCCGGGCAGGACAGGGCCTGAGCCCAGGCAGCACGTTCCAGCGGGCCAAGACAGCCCGGGCAAGGCGCGGGTCCCACGTGACTGGGCCAGCCCAAAGGGAGGAACAGCTCGAGGCGAGGTGACATCAGGCTGTTGGTTAGTAAAAATTTGAATTACCGCGCGCTGATTAGACCAACAAGATCTTGCCACGTGTTATGCGTCTAGTTGCTGATGCCTTTTTTTTTTCCAATCCAACAGCTGGGCTTTTTGGGCCAAAAATAAAGTGGAAAAAATTCGAATTTAAAAAAAATATATATCAAAAAATTCTGAATTTTTTTCCTACAAATACCTACCATTCTTCTTCACTTTCAACACCAAATCCTCATACAATTTCATAAATTCTATTGTTTTTCACTTTCTACACAAAATTTTCATCACTTCCAATTTTCATTTTTATTCACCATCTCATGGCATCTTCCATCGAAGCCGGGGGCATGTAGGCAACCATGGAAGATGTTCTCTTGAGTGAGAGTTGGGTCCATGTTAGTCATTGTCCGGTCACGGGCAATAAGATTAAATTCTCTCACATGTGGAGAAAAATCCATGCCAAATTTTGTGAAAGATCGGGTTCTAGTCGTACGAAAATGGCATTAAGTAGTAGGTAGAAAATATTGAATAAAGAGTTGGGGAAATAGAGAGATGTATTAGCAAAAGTGAGGGACAATGTTCGAAGCGGTGAAAATCTTAACAATGAGATAAATTATTTGTAATTTCCATTTTATTAAATGTAATGTCCTAAATTTTTTAATTTTTTAATTTTCTTGAATTTCCAATATATTTTAAATAATTCTTGCATTTTCAATATTTTATTAATGTGTCTTGCATTTCCAATATTTTTGTAATGTTAATTGCATTTTCATTTTTTTTTTTATGTTTCTTGCATTTCAATTTTTTTTTTTTTTTATGTTACTTGCATTTCCAATATATTTTAAATATTTCTTGTATTTTCCATATTTTATTAATGTGTCTTGCATTTCCATTATTTTTTTGTTAATAATTATTCAAGCACAAATGTGATTTGGTGCAATTGGACAAGGCAAAAAATCTTTCAACCATCAAGAATGTTGGGAGGTGGTGAAAAATTGCAAATATTTTAGACTTATTCACACGGGTCTGCCTGTTGTGTTAAACGAGATGTCACTCCATGATTCACCAATATCAGATTTGCCTTTGGATTCCTCGATGAGTCAAGACTCACCCATCGAAAAGGAGTCGAGGCCTATTGGCCGAAAGGCTACAAAAGCAAAGAGATGGAGTAATTCTAGCAATAATACATCAAAAAAATTGGAGGAAATTGCAAGGCACAGTGCCATGAGAATTGAAATAGACATGAAAACCAAGCGGACGATAGGGCAATTCAAGTAGAATATGCAAAAGAAATGGAGTATTTGCGCAAAGAAAACATTGACAAGAAGGATCGGGAAACCATGGTCATGGATACAAGCCATATGTCCCCTGAAACAAAGCAATTTTGGAAGCTAGAATGAAGGGATGTTATGAGAAGAAGACTCTCCATTTAAAAAAGACAAGAAAAGAAGACAAGGTTCCCTTTCTATATGCAAAAAGGCTCTACATCATAGCAAGTTACGTTTTCAAGAGATAAACAGGGACCAGGAAAGTTTTTCACCATAAAAAGCAAACGGACCATCATGACAGGTTATGCTTTGCAAGAAACAAACAAAGAACAAGAGAGTTGGTTTTTTCAAAAAAAAAAGAGCAAATAGACCATCATAGAAATGGACTGTTGATCGTTCTTTTTTGCCAGGTTAATAACTTCCCCTTTCTCTGTAGTAGAAAGGGAAATCTTTTTCAAAAAGATTTGCCCCTAGATATTAAAGAATAAAGCCTCATTCATATGCTCTATAAATAGAGGAATTGAATAGGGTCAAGGATAGCCAAAAAATTCAATCAGAACAAAAACTCTCAAAGTCACACTCACAAATTCAAAACAAGATCAGTTGATCTCAAAAAGTCTTCAGACTCCAAAGCAATCAAACCCCTTTGATTCACAAAAGACAAATCAGCTAGAACTCAAGTTTATGGTTTCAGTTCAATTCAGAAAAACAATTTACAAAGAAAACGAAATTTCTCTCGTTACAAATTTGGTTCAGCACAAGCCAAATCAAGCAGAATTCGAGTTTTTCATAACATGAAAATCTCAACAAATTTACAGAGATACCTTGAGCTCTTAAAATCGCTAGAATAGTTCTTGGATTATTCATAATGAAGCAGAATAGGTGTTGTAGTGTAGCTCCAGGTCAATAATCATCAATCCACCACTCACACCCCATCCAGCATCAAGAAATCTCAATTATGTCCATCCTGCAAGCCTCCCCATGGCTAAAATAGATTAAAAGCTCACAATCTCGACATTGGTATCGATTTTCAGCTAAACTGATCAGTTGAAGGTGCCGACATTTGAATTCAGATAGTTACACCTAGTCCAAATGAGTCATAGGCAATAATCCATGCAGAAATGGAAGCCCAATGTTCATTCTCCTTACGACATGGTAGTTCCTTTTGTCCTAAGAGTTCTGAATTTCTTTTAAAAAAAACAGTTTGATTTATTTTCAATATTCATTTGGGCCAGAACTACTAGTTTATTGTGATAAATTATGAAGTCCTCACCAATCTGAGGCAAGAAAAGAATTTACCTGGGAGATATTCCTCACCCAAATTCACAATCACTTGTTCAAGTCAGTAACTTAGAGCGCAATTTATCTTTGTTTCATAAGTTAATTAGGGTTTTTAATTGCTAACAGTGGCACGTTCGCACACCAAAGAAAGTTGATTTGTTGACCACCAATGATTTTCAAGTCAATGAGAAACTTTACCTTGTCATCACATGATTAGATCAAAACAGATGAACAAAATGCTACCATCACAAATGACATCGTAGTCTCTTCATTGTAAATCCAGATACGATGATCTTAGTCTCCATGTTCTCCACACCAGTCAAACATTTTTCTTCGGATTTGTTCCTAATATTTTAGGGACTACACGATTTTATTGCAGCTTTAGTTGGTCGGACCAATTTAAATATTTTGATATAATTGTTGGAAAAAGAGATGCTACTAATTGCTTTTAATGTGTATGAAAGCCCCACTGGCCCATGTAGGCTTAACCGTCATACTCCCAAGTTTGACATTTGCTATCCATGGAACAGTCATTATCCTAGTACCCTTCATAATTAAGTGCTTCTTAAAACAAAGAACCTAATCAAAATTATGTATTTGTTCAATAAATGGAATTTTGAACGTTGGACATGGTCTCACTTATGTTTTCTGGTTGAATAATGCTAATCAAACTGACGAGGGAGTAGATTTTTAACTTTCCATGTAAGAGTTTGGTTATGGTGGTAGATATGTGGGTTTTAATATTGGCCATGGTGGCCCTATGACCTCTCAATATTGGCCACGGTGGCGATCGTCCCTATCCTCACAACGCCAGCGGCAGCTTTGGTGTGCTTAGGCTAGGTATTGAAAAATCTCTTACTTTAGGTTTGAACTAAACTTTATGCTTGGATTTGGGCTTTAATTTGTTGTGGGGTGGGCCTACGATCTGTGTGTTGCATTGTTGGATTTCTTGTCAATTTTAAACCTAATATACTGGGAACTACACAATTTTTCTGCAACTTTTAGTGGAAAGGTGACGCTCATTAATTTGATATATTTATTGCTAAAAGAAACGAAGGTAAATTCCATAATTGCGTATGGGCTATACTCTTTGACGGCCATGTAGGTTCAATCAACATATTCGGGAGATGTTACAATGAGGAGTTTAATGTGTGGATACCATTTGAGAAGGCCAATCCCACCATCAACAAATGTAAAGAAATCATGGAACTTAAACATTTTAAATTTTTGATGGTGGGATTGACCTCCTCAAATAGTCTCCTCACTTTAAACTCCACATCAATTTGACATTTTCTATCCACGGAATGACCGATATACCTTTCATATTTAAGTCTGTCCCAAGACGTGTTGGTTGAAATAAAGAATCATGTATTTGGAAGAGGGAAAAAAAAAGAAAAAAAAGGACTCATTTACTATAGTGCCCCCTAAAATTTTGGTCAAATCTCACTTTACCCTCCAACTTCACCTCCTTGACCATGGTTTTGTATTCCACTTTGCTCACTGTGGTTATCTCTATTCATAAGAGCACTTCTAGCGGGGGGGCTAGCCTAGGCAAGAAGCCCCCTAGGCCCCCAATCTCTTTTCCAGCCGCCAAGGCTTGCAGGGCAAGCGTTGGGCTCCACCAACCTGGGCAAGCTGATGTCACGCTAACGTCATTGTGACATCAGCAACCAATTTAAATACCAAAAAAAACCAAAACCCAAAAATTTCAGAAATTGTTTTCTATAATACCTAGCTATATTCTTCACTTTCCACACCAAAACTTCATACAGATTTCTCTCCTCATATCTCATGTGAATAGTGGTTTCTCTTAGGTTGCCATGACAATAGGTGAGAATGCATCAAAAAGTTTGCTAAGGCAGTCACTATTCACATGAACAGTAACTGCCTTTGCCTCTCCTTGCATTTTGCCATGGCAAATGGGTGGAAGTGCTCTAACTCCGTTAATTTTGATGACGTGACAAGGCTATTTCCATCTTTTTATAACAAATGATGATGTGTCATATACATAACCCACTTTTTTTCCTTAAGTGGAATAAAAATTAAAATAATATAATTAAATCATGTAATTATTTGTATAATTAAAAATATATATATATATATATATAGAAAAATTAAAATTTTAAAAAAAAAAATCTCTTCTTCTTCATCTCTCTTGTTCGCTCCCTTTCCCTTAACTTCACCATCATACCACAACCACCAGAGATAGGTGCACACTAGGACAAATGGGTCACTTGACCCCATGACCCCAAAAATTTGCCATTTAAAACTTCGATCTTGACCTCTTGGAAGGGTTGATGGGCAACCCAAAGTGCCTACTAAATATTCACTGGGGTTGATGAATGGGCTTGATCGTCTACCTCCAAGGTTGGGGTTGGCATTCTCATCTCTAGTTATTAAGAACTGAACTAGAAGAAGGCAAAGAAAGGAAATCTCAAGTCTTTGTTTCTGAAATCGCACTTCGACCCTCATATTCTCAAGAAGAAAAGTTCAATGAGTGAAAAATCAGTCGGGTCATAGACGAATTTCTCACAAAGGAGTTTGAATACAGGTTTCAAGTCCGGAGGCAAAACATCGAGATGGGTCGAGTTCTGGAGCTACACTGTCATGGATCGTCACCGGAAGAACTCGAACTCATCCACATCAGAGTCCTCATCGCCTAAGCGGTTCTTCGATATGCCATCGAGGTCCGAAATTCCAAAATGAGCCAACCAATACATTGATCAAATCGGATTTGCTTTGTGACGCAATGGGTGGAGCGACTCTGATATATCAGACATCGTCTCGGTATCGGCCTTTGGGTTATTCGAGGGAGAGATGGTCATAGTGGACAATTGTAAGACCCTTACAAGTTGGCATAGGCCATGGCATGGTTTTGGTGTTTTGCACCATGCCAAGGCAAGCCAAGAGTGCGTAGGAGGCGCACTTGTGAAGCAAGACAAGGTCGAAAGACATGTGTCTTGGGCTGGAGTTTGGCAGCCAAGACATGGCAGCATGCGCTGCGCAACGTGCAAGGGAGACATGCGCAACACGCACGGAAGATATGGTAGCGCAGCGCAAGGAAGGCAGCACAGGTGTGCATGAGGACATGCGCAGCGCCGCAAGGCAGCGCATGTCAGCGATCGTGGGCACTTTGTGGGCTGTTGCGTGGCAGTTGTGTGGACCGGTGTGTGGCGTTTTGGTGACAGTTATGCGCATAGTGCTGGCGTTCATTGAGCAGTTGTGCGCATGGTGCTGGCAGATTGTGCAAGCGATTGGCTTGCATGATGTGCAACGACGCAGCCGATTATGGACATGGCTGAACATGGCAGTTTGGCTAGAGACGTGCTGGAGTGGGTCTAGGACATGGGCAAAATGGTTTTGAGCAGTCCATGAGTGGTTGGACGTGGCTAGGAGTTGCTACATGCTTAAAATTCAAATTGTGGGCTTATCTTGGAGAATTAGTGGGCGGTTACTTGATAGTGGCAGCATGTTCCAAGGAGTGGGGAGATTTTTAAGGAGGAAAATCTGCCCATGACTTGAGTGGACTGCAAGGTGGCGTCTTGTGGTTGCTAGACAGGTTTTTGAGTGAGAAAAACGTTGCTAGGTGGCGAATCTAATAGTTGGCAACGTTTCCTAAGTAGATGAGGGTGTCATCTACATAGGGTAGGCTTATAAATACCTTGAGAAGGTGTGGGTTGAGATAACCAAGTGATGTGGTATCCAACTGAAAGTGAAAACTTGTATCCTTTGCTATTTTGAATAGAAGGTTGGGAACTTTCCCGTATATGTGTGTGCGATAGTTTCCTGCGTGAGGCAAGTCTTACTTGTGTGCATTGGTTGTCACTAGTGTTGGTATCCAGCTGCGTGATCTCTGAAGCCTCAAGGTTTGGAGGTGAAGAGAAGGCTGACTTAGGAGGAGTCTAAGTGCGGACAAGGGTCAAAAATTAAAGGCGTTTATCACCTATAGCTTGGTATCAGAGCGTGCTTAGACACGTTTCTGGTGTATTCGAGTGGAGTTCGAATAGTGTTCGAGTGGAGTTAGAATTGCAGATTGTCCCATAGGATCCGTGTGTGGCAAGTTTCGAGCAAGGAACAGTCTTGAAGTTGCGAAGGAATGGCTGGAGGTAGTGATTCCTTGAAGGAGAGAGTATCAAGGATAGAGAATTTCCTTGGTACCGTGTCTGGAGATGAAGCCGAGAGTATGGTTGCCCATATGGAAGATCTCAATGCCAAGACAGCATAGATCGAGAAAATCCTCGGAGAATTGAAAGCTTCGATGAAGAAGAAAGTCACCGATTGTCTAGGTGATATGGATGGCTTAGCGGAGGCCGTCGATGGAAAGCTCAAGGAGGTGGAGTCAGAATTGAGCGCGGTGAAGCTTGCTGTGAGTGGCAGTGCTTCGAGTCATGAGGGTTCAATGACGACCAAGATAAAGGTGCCTAGACCAAAAGCTTATGTTTGCAAACGAAGCTCCAAAGAGTTGTAGAATTTCTTGGGAGATATGGAGCAGTATTTCAAAGCTGCCAAGATTCCGGATGCTGAGAGGGTGTCTGTCACGAGCATGTACTTGGCGTGTGATGCTAAGTTATGGTGGAGAACTCGTGCACAAGAAGTGTTAAGTGGAGGCAGACCTGCCATTGAAGAGTGGGTTGTGCTGAAGAAGGAATTGAGAGCCTAGTTCCTTCCATGCAATGTTGCATGGCTTGCAAGGGAAGCTTTGAAGAATTTGAAGCAAGTAGGTTCGGTGAAGGACTACATGAAGGCTTTTTGTTCTTTGATGCTCGATGTGTCTAACATTTCTACGGAAGACAAGTTGTTCAACTTCCTCACGAATTTGCAACCCTGGGCACAGTCAGAATTGAGGAGACAGGATGTCAGGAGCCTCAACTCCGCCATTGTTGTAGCAGAAAAACTGATAGACTACAGAGCAGCAGTCACTTCCAATGGGAAGAAAAAGCAAGGTGGGAAGAGACATTTGTACACCAAGGGGGCTGACAAGGGAAATGAGGCCAAGGTTGTTCAAGATGGTGCCAAAAGTGGGGAAAGCAAGGACAAGAAGACATTCTCAGGTTGCTTTCTTTGCCATGGGCCTCACCGTGTGAAAGACTGTCCGAGAAAGCAGAACTTAAATGCAATCGTTGCGAAGGGAAATGGAAGTGTTGAAGAGGGCAGCACTCTCCAAGTGAGTCCAATGGTTTTGTTGAATTCACTGCGAGTTATCCCACCAGAAGATCCTTTGGGAGAGGATAACATTGTGCAACCGGTGTTGGAAGTGATTGAGGTGTTCGTGGATGTGTTTGCCATGGAACCCTCAAAAGTTTTCATAGATGCTTCTCTGTTGCATGGAGGTATGCTGATAGAGGCAATTGAAGACATGGTTCCAAATTGGGATATGGATTGTGGGTTGGAAGAGATGCAGCTTGCGGCGTTGGCACATTGTCTAGATACTTGGAGGATCTATCTGCTGGATAGGAAGTTTATGGCGAGAACTTGTGTGTTGCACAATCATATGTATTGTACAGGTAACATTCGAGACGAGTTTGGCATTTACTTTAGTGTGCTTGATGAGTTTGACTTCGAGTTAGTGTACATGACCACAAGGCATAGAGACTTCGTGGGGCAGGTGGATGAGTTGATGATAGATGGAGCCCAATCTGATTATTCTGATTCACCCTTCAGAAAGTGAGTTGGAAGAGGAGCCATGGGAGAGCTTAGCCATTGATAGCATTTTGAGAAATGCTATGTTTGAAAAAAGAAATGAAATCTCTGAGGCTAAGGAGGAGCTAATAGAGGAAAGTGAGCCTTGGGTGGAGTCCATGGCCACTATCATTGTAATCTCAAGTGACGATGAGGATGAGCCTATGGAAGAGTCCGAGGTAGAGGTGATCCTAGTTGAGTCAAGTGATGACGAGTCCATGGGAGAGAGCAATGCTGAAGTGGTTCAAGCAAGCCCAAGTCAAGTTCAGAGGAACAAAGACCGCCAAGGAGTTGAGCCGATAAGAGCATCGGGCTCTTGTGGTGGGGGTGGTTTGTAAGACCCTTACAAGTTGGCATAGGCCATGGCATGGTTTTGATGTTTTGCACCATGCCAAGGCAAGCCAAGAATGCGTAAGAGGCGCACTTGTGAAGCAAGACAAGGTCGGAAGACATGTGTCTTGGGTTGGAGTTTGGCAGCCAAGACATGGCAGCATGCACGCAGCGTGCAAGGAAAGCGGCCTATGCGCATGTCGACAGATCGTGAGCACTTTTGTGGCTGTTGCATGGGCGATTCGTGGGCTGGTGCGTGGCAATTTTGGCGATTGTGCGCATAATGCTAGCGATTCGTGCAGCGAGGTTGTGCGCATGGTGTTGGCAGATTGTGCTGGCTTGCATGATGTGCAACGGATGCAGCAGATTGTCTTTGGACATGGCTGAACATGGCGTTTGGCTATATACATGCTGGAGTGGGTCTAAGACGTGGGCAAAACGGTTTTGAGCAGTCCATGGGTGGTTGGACGTGGCTAGGAGTTGCTACATGCTTAAAATTCGGATTGTGGGCTTATCTTGGAGCATTAGTGGGCGGTTACTTGATAGTGGCAGCATGTTCCAAGGAGTAGGGAGATTTTTAAGGAGGAAAATCTGCCCATGACGTGAGTGGATTGCAAGGTGGCGTCTTGTGGTTGCTAGACAGGTTTTTGAGTGAGAAAAACGTGGCAGGTGGCTAATCTAACGGTTGCCAAGGTTTCCTAAGCAGATGGGGGTGTCATCTACATAGGGTAGGCTTATAAATACCTTGTGAAGGTGTAGGTTGAGATAACCAAGTGATGTGGTACCCACCTGAAAGTGAAAACTTGTAATCCTTTGCTATTGTGAATAGAAGGTTGGGAACTTTCCCATATATGTGTGTGCGAGAGTTTCCTGCGTGAGGCAAGTCTCACTTGTGTGCGTTGGTTGTCACTTGTGTTGGTATCCCGTTGCGTGATCTCTGAAGCCTCACGGTTTGGAGGTAAAGAGAAGGCTGACTTAGGAGGAGTCTAAGTGCCGGACAAGGGTTGAAAAATTAAAGGCGTTTTTCACCCCTGTTACAACAACCAAGTTGTGCTCAATGCTCTGTGGGGTTGAAGTGGGTGCAGTGGGTTGTGGTGGAGGTGGGTGATTTTCCGATGGGTTTGGAGTGGTGGTGGTGAGGGTGGCTTTGGGTTGTGTTGTGAGGGCCACTTGGACGAGGAGGGCAAGCTTCTCTGTCTTGGATTTGAGCTCGGTGCAGTCTTTCTTGAATGAATGTGCTTCGTCTACTGGAAAGGGAGAAAAATGAGGGGAAGAGAAAGGAAGGGATGGTGTCGGGTTGGTGGGGGAGAGTTGTGGATGGGAAAGCGGCTAGGTTTGGGTTAGTGCTGCCGAGGGAGGTTGGGAAATTGATTTTGTAAGTTTTTTATGTAATTATGATATGTAATTGATTTTTTTAATTTTTTAAAAGTAAATATATATTTTTTTTTTTTGTGCATGCTAGATGTGGGATCCATTTTGCCTTATCAGATTGGTGGGTAAATAACCCACGTGTTGAAAATGACTAAAATATCCCTGTCATGTTAGCAATTTTAACACGCTTTTGGATGGATTTAACGATATGGGGTAAAATGGAACACAAAACCATGGTCAAGGGGGTTAAGTGGGTCACTTTAATTTTCCAGGGATAAAGTGAGATTTAATCAAAGTTTCATGAGGTACTACAGTAAATAAGCCAAAAAAAATTAAAAAAATCATGTAAATTATTTATTTCTTTAATAAAAAGAATTTTGAATTCAATCAAAATTTTATTGGATAATTATCAAAGATGAAGACATATATTTTAATTTGTCCAATGGTTTTATAAAAAATCGGGTAACCTACTAATTAGTTTTTTTTTTTTAAGTACACAAGATTAGGGAAGGGGGAGTTTACACAAATATTCATTGGGTGTCTGGGGATTTCGAACCTCTATCCACATGAGTGGAGGTGAAAGAACACAACCAACTGATCTATACCTCACTAGCACCCATTAATTACCTTATGGAGGTATTTAGTGGTATGTCTATTCTTAGCATTAATATTATAAATAAACACTACACCATTGAATTTCTATAAACAAACCCAAAAAAAATCCAAAAAATGACAGCTGACCTTATTAAATTTAATATTGATTATTAAATTACTTTGATGCCCTATTGAGGGTTTTGGGTATTTTTATGAGATTCTGGGGTTGGGCTTGTTTTAAGAAATTGATGGCAGTTTTGTAATTTATAAGAAGTTAAAAGCCTCTTTGTTATGTTGTAAATGAGGTTTGAATGTGTTTCTAAAGTCCATTTCAAATGGGGTATTTTTATAATTTGGGCCCCTATATTGGTTATAATAGTGAATCTCCCTAATTTATATTGGTGGATTCATATTTATCCAAAGACAATTATTCAATCAATATTAATGACTATTTTTTGCTATGTTTTTAAGATTCACCCATCTCACACAAAAATTTCAATTTACTATACTTATATTCAACTATTTTGATAACGTTTTTGCAACATCTACACTTTCCATCATTTTCTTTGATTTTCTCTCATTTTTTTCTTGTCGGAATTTGAATTTTTTTAGGTTGACATGTTAATTAAGAAAAATTGAGTTAATATAAAATAAAATTAGCTTTAAGAAAAGTTAACAAAAAAAAGAAATTGCAAATACTCAAATTAGTACATTAAAAAATTTGAGTGCCCTGAATTTAGCAATCCTAGGTAGAGCTCCCCAATGGAAAAAAAAAAAAATAAAAATTGCCTCCAAAAATTCCCGTCTCTAAATGGCGCCAATTGAAAAAACATAAAAGAAGCCAAATCTTGATTTGAGTGACATTTGGGTTTGGGATTTGGCTCTCCTTCCCCTCCCCGCCTTTCTACTTTTACAAATGACCCGGGAAGGAATTCATGAACTTTTTTCAACGCTTACTCACCTTCCGGCATTTACCAGTTGCTACGTCAAAATTTCGTCCTAATTGCCACAGTACCGCAATCACAAAAATTTCAACCTTCGAAAACAAAATCCAAACACCCAAAATGAAATTTTGAGCTGAAGAAAACAAGAAAGATTCAAACATCCCTCCAAAATAGCCATCCCACAAACAAACATTACAAATAGCAGCTCACTCCCTCCCTGCTCTGATGCCCAAGTCTATCTCCAACTCACCAGCCATCGATTCAAAAAGTTTGTCCTGGAAGAGGTTTGTAGCTCAAGTAATTGAGAGTATTTACACTTGCACCCGAGTTACTAGGTTCAATTCCCCATCCTCCAATATCGCTTGTATTTGTATCAAAAGAAGAAAAAAAGTGTCCCGGACTCTCAAAGTTATCATAAATGGAGGCCGTTGCTTGCCCTGACCACAGCAACAAAGAGAACACGATCCCTCCATTCTTCCCAAGGGCAAACCTGACAGACCCGGTTCGTGAAAACGGGTCATCTTCCCAGAGATGTAGTAACATAGGGTTGAGGAGGGAGCCTCTTGCAGATATAACCAACCTCTTGGTGGCTCCTCTACCAACTGCAACTCTTTCGTTCTCTTCCTCTGTCTCTGCATCAAATTCTCGGAAAAGAAACGCAATTCGGGAGCTTGATACCATCCAAGTCACCAGCTCCAACTCCAAGTTTCTAAGGATGGGTTTCAGATAATTTTGCCTCTTTGTGAAAATTGTTTCTTATTTTTCGATTGTTATGTTCTTGGGTTTGGGATTGCTTCCTCACCTAATCTCCTCATGATACTTCATTTTTAATGTCAGAAAATTAATATTTATATCTAATTACGCTTAAGCCCCTGCCCAAACTATTAGGTATGAAGTTATGTATGATGTTCACATTAATATGGCGACTGTTTGCAGTTTTTCTTGAACCCCTTTGAAGGCATAAAAATAAATAAATTTAAAAAAAAATTGAATGGTAGAAGAAATAGCACACAATGAACGCAACAAAGTGGTAAGTCCCATTTTTCTCAATTTAAGATACTAATCAAAATACTTTAACACCAATTAGGGATGAAATCCGAATGCAATTTGTGATACTAATAGACTGAAATACCCTTAATACTACCTGTAAAACACAAGTTTACCACTGTCTGAAAGGAATGCACAGAAATACCCTTTCCCTTTCACGAAATTCACACTCCTTAACTAACCCACTGAGGGAGCACCAATCCTGTAGCAAACCCCCGCCGCGACAACGCGAAGGACTGAAAATTGCTCTGGGTGCTGTGAAAAAGAAATTAAAATATAAAAAAAGACAAAACAAATAAATAAATAAATAAATCACAAACAAAACGTGACGATTCGTTACCTATGACGTCAGCACGATCCGTACGAAACAGAATCCAAAGCAGCATGAGCGCCACCGCCAAAGCCGCCTCTCGGCGACGTCTTCCTCTTCCTCTTCAGCGCCAATTTCTTCGCTGGATGACAAGCGGTCTCAGAAGCTCTAGAGCGCAGCGAAGCGCCGTCAGGAGCAGAAACGGCGCCGTAAGGTGTCGAATCCAGGGCCAGGAGCGCCGATGGTTGATGCTTGCTGTAGCGGACGACGTCCTGTTGAGGGCTCGTCAGAGGAAGGGAAGAGTGGGAGTTTTGCCATGAGCTCAGAGTTTCGATGGAGGTGATGCAGCACTCTTTCCAGTTGAGGTGGTCGAGGTCGGCGACCACGTCCTCGAGCGTAGTGATGACCAAGGGAGAGATGTACTTTCTGAGCGTAGAGCGGCTCGGCTCGACCAGGGTCAGTGTGCTCACGGCGTCGTTTAGAAGTTTCTTGAGAGTAGAAAAATTGGGGAAAAACAGAGGGAAATGTGATTGGTTAGGATTCGTTTGGTTTCCGAGAAAGTGTGAGAAAATCGGGGAAGATCTCAAGCAAATTTCAACTGAAAAACAAAGAATTAAACGAGAAAGGAAATTACAGTACTAATTCGTAAAATTTTCTCTGGAACCAAACATATGCTAAGAAGGAATGAAATTTTACCTTGGGAACTTTGTGGAGTTTCTTGTAACCGTGCATGCTGATGATCTGAAAAACCAAAATTCCGAAAAGAAGAAGAAATTAGTTCAGAAATAAAAAGGAAAATGCAACTAAATAAGATGAAGAAGAAGAAGAAGAACCTGATTGAGATGAAGTACGGTGAGATGGAGGTGGGAGTGAGATTGAATGAGGAGAAGGTAATCTTCGAGAGACAGCTTGTCGTTGAGGCCTTTCGTCTTCGCTTTGCTCGCTCTCACGGTCTCCATCTTCGCTAGCTCTGCCTTTTTTTTTCTTCTTTTTTTTCTGAGCTTTTTTATAACCTACTACTACTACTGTTCTGTTAATATATGCATCCAATTTTGCATTTCCTGCCTAATTATCGATTAGTACCTTCCTTTTCTTTTCTTTTGTTCTTTTATTATAAAGGTGCCCAAACCATGCACATGAGAAATATTTGTTGCGATTGCCAAAATAAAAAGTAGGGCTGGAATTTTAAACCGAGAAACTGCAGTTCAATTAGGTTGAGTCACGAGTATGCAAAAGAGATCCTTCTTGCATTACGTCAAAATATTCGTTAAAATTGGTTACATGACTAACTTTAAATGTGAGTTTTGTCAAAACACAACCTATCCAACCTTAACACAAAGCAAAGCTTACGTCTTTTGCTCAACAGTGCTATTGGCTCTATTTGATGGAACCTATGGCCCCGTTTGGTGAGCTAGACTGAACTGAATATTTTCAATTAAAATGGACATGGATCCTAGCCACTGTTTGGTTAGCTTAAATTAGTCTTGGATTGAATATGGGCATGAGGATCCATGTCCCAAATAACTATGGCTCCAGAACCCAAGCACAAATGTGGGTTTAGAATCCGAGCCTTTTCCAGGAACACGCCTCTTCTCTCTTCTCTTGGCGAGCACGCCTCCTCTCATCAGTTTCATCTATTCTTCTCTCCCCTTCTCTTCTCTCTTCGTCTCTTTCTATCTTTGTGATTTTCTCCTCACTCTTTTTTTTCTTTTCTTTTTTCTAGAGCCCCTTTCTTCTTCTGTTCTTCTATTGATCTTCTTCTCTGATGCTATCTCATATTTCAAGCAATCTTCTCACTTCAATCTCTCTCTTGGAAATAGGAACAAGAAAAATGGAAGGAAAAGGGTGGGCTTGATACAAAGACCATTGGCTGTAATAGGGTGGGTTTGATGCAAAGGCCATTGATGCAAATCTTCTCACTTCAATCTCTTCAATGCTATCTCATATTTCTTTTCTTTTTTTCTTTTTTTTTCTGCTTATGTTTGTTTCTGGACCAAGATGCAAAGACCATTGGCTGTAATAGGGGAATCCCAGGATTTTCTCCATCTCATTTTGGCTGCAATATTTTTTATTTTTTTACTATTGTTGTTAATAGTGGTTAGTGGGTTGATCGAATTGATCTCAATTGTTCTGAGTAAGTTAGATATGTTGATTTAATTTTGTTGGATTTTGTTGCATGTTCAATTGTAGGTTCCAATCTTTTTTTCTTTTCTATTTTTAAGACAGGCTCAATCTCTTTATATATATATTATATATATTTTTTTTATTTGTTATTTTTATTGAAGTCCCAATCTCTTTGAATGTAATGGTTCTATAATAATTTTTTTTAATGTAAATATTGGTTCTGTAATTTGATACATTTTTAATTATTTATTTATGATATTAAATAATCAAATAAACAGTAAATTCTTTTTGAAAATTTTTATAAAAAAATGAAGTCCAATGTTGTCCAATGTGGCCTTGTATCAAACAATGGATTGGACTTAAGTTCAGTCCAGTCTAGTGTTCTACCAAACAACTCAATAGGACTGAAGTATAGCCCAGTCTAGTCCAATACTTCAAGTCTAATCCTAACCAGTCTAGTCCAGCCCATTAAACTGAGCTTATATACGCTAACAAGTAGAGAAGAGATGACCTTGTTGAGAAAAAAATATGAGTTTCATAACTAAAATGAGCTTCTTCTTTTTTTTCCTGTAAAAACCATTTTCAAGTTGATCACATCTAAGACACATGACCAATTTTAAGGAAAGTTTTATCTAAATGCGAGACCATTAGGGGCGACTCCTTCTCAAGAAGTGACGGAAGAAACACTATCGTCCTTCCTGAATCGTCCATGCAATGTTGCGATGATTTGAAGAAAAAACGTGGAAAACAATGTTTGATCTTTTCCTGAAAATACTATTTTTGGGCTGCTAGACAGTAAACACCCTTTTTTTAATATTAAATTGGATGTCGGGTTTCCAAAAACCAAAAATGATTTTCCGATTCCAAAATACTTTGTATTCATGAACCCTACTTAAACCAGAGAGATGAAACACAATGTAGTACAATAATGTAATTTCCTTGGCATTACTCTTTCTGATTCGATAACAAATACACCCCAAATTACAACCACGTCAACATATATAAGACTGCTTTAACTTTTATGTAAAATTAAAATTTTAAACTGTAAGATTTGTTATGAAACTACTAAAATGCGTTTATCAGAATACAATACACGTTAACTGGATTTTTTTTATGAGACAGAAGAATCCAGTCTTAAGCTAAGCCCTAAATACGGAGCTGAAAACTCAATAAATTTTTAAAATTTTGCAAATAGCTCTTCCATCATTAATAACGAAAGCAATAATGTCCCACAACAAAACTTGGAACACCAGAAGTTATGGATTAGTTTCAACTGTAGTAATGTTGGTGTAATGCATTTCTCTTTTTTCATTATAGCTTAAGTTCACATCATCTTCACCAAGTTTGTTTTCAGGAACAACAGAATATCATCCATCACCAATATAGGTACCATAATAACAGTCGATAGGTCTCAGAGGATTAAAAGACCGAAAGCGCTCTCATTCATTGGCAGCTGAATCCTCAGAAGGAGCACTTCCTCCATCTACATAAATTAGAACAAAAAGGTAAATGGCTTTTCTTTTCTTTCTTTTTTTTTACTTTTCTTCCGGTTGGGAAAAAGAATATGGAAAGATTTAAGTACCTAGCTGAAACAGATTTACAGAGTTCTAATGATTAGCATACCTTCACCATCTGATGGAGCACATGGAGACTTTCTGTATCGTGTTTGCTGCTGTGTGGGCTGAAGCATGAAAAAGAGCATTAAAGAGGCCCTAAAATAACTAAGGAGAACAACGCAATGTGTAAATTATCTCGTTCTTCTGTATAACTGGTAACGCATAAGAAGGGTAGGGGAAGGGGGATATCAGTTTGACATCAATTGAAATAATCATGTATCGAAAAAAGGAAAGAAGGATTCTTTAGCAGAATTTATCTACTTGATTTTTTTTTTCCTTTCTCCATACAGGAAGTGTTCCAACTCTAGCAATTTCTTTCAGCGTGCTTAAAATGCCACTATTTGGCATGTGTTATAATGTATGCAATAATTCTGAAAGAGAATACCATCATCTGTTGCATTAAACTTAAACCAATATACTTTGGTGGACGTTAATATAATATTTTAAGGAAATCATTATAAAATGTCATCAGGCCCAATAAAAGTTTGCCATCTCATCCGAAAGCCTGATATAATCACATTGGCCCTAGTTATGGCCTAATGAAAACATTGGAACAACACTAACATTCAACCAAACCACCAATAATAAAGTATAGTAATTTCATCTACTTTTTATCACAGGTAATCAGTTCATAGCAGTCAACTAGTTGACACGACAGAACGTATATTTTTAAATATGGAGTTCCCAACATGCCACAAAACTTGGTTCAAGAAGCCCACAAACCATCATCTAAGACAAAAGTAATAAGTACTGAAAATGTGTAGAGGACAGCCAAATCAGAAAGTCAAAAGTGGAGACAACCTCAATTGAAAATGGGAACGATACCTGTAATTTTGGCCGAAGGGCTTCAAGTGGTCCTTTTGGCTTGTCAACACCTTGCTGTTATCATCCAAAAAGAATCAAATGATATGAAGTAAATCACAGAGTAGAGATTTCCCATTGTAATTAAAAAGTTCATCTACAGTGCTGGGAAAAGTACCTTTCCAAGAGCCCAATCAGCAGAATCGAAGTAAGCACGTTCATGGTCCTGAGATCAAATTCAAAGTCTCAGATAAAATCTAGAATAAACTTTATAACCGGAACCACAGACGTAAAATGAGAGCCATATCCAATTCAAAAATCACCTTGGAAATTAGTGGTGGTTTTTTGGGAATAATGCCACCATATTTTTTCTTTATAGCTTCCTCCTAAGAAAAGAATAAACTTGGGTCAAACCTCTATATCAATACAACCATTTCTGTACAAATAATTTTCAATAAAAATTTCCTCAGCAGTAAAAAAGCTTTTTAGAACCAAAAAAAAAAAAACAAAACAAAACAAAACAAAAACAAGCATTATGCATCGTGCATAACCAGAGTTTGAACACAACCTCCTGTGGCGATGATTTTTCAGACTCATCCACTCGCTGCTCTTTGCCATCCTCCATTCCCAGAATAAAGTCCTCACCCCACCCTAGCAAATACCAGCTGCAACACCATAATAGTTATTTATATGTCATCAACAAGTACCCCGTGAAGTTAATTCACAATGCATCAAATATAAACCCCCATTTTGCAAGCACATTAAAATAAGAGAAAATGGACGCAATGAATTAGACACATAATTTCAGAAGAAAAACAATTCAATACTAACATTAGTACTCTCATAAGTATATTGGCAATTTAGTCATTAAAAAAGAGACACTGTCAACCAGAAAGATTTTAGACAATCTCCTTGGCATGAAACCTGCATGGTCTAAACCCTCCAAACTTATTCCAGGCAATGCTCTAAGAATTTACATGTGATCTTATTCATTCTATTTCTCAAGTAGGTCCACAGTTCCTTCAAAGACAGTACAATCAGCTAAAACCAGCAAGTGCAAACTAAAATCATGTGTATAGATCTCAATTAACTTAACATTCACCTCAATTTCCTTGAAAATTATAGAAAAATAATGACAATAACAGTTACCTTTATTGTCTACAAGAGAAAACAAAACCCAAAAATTAATATTCTGAACAAATTTCATCCATGTTGATAAAACATTGAACAATATAAAAACGAAAATTTTGGTGAAAATTCTACAACAACAAAAAATTAATATTAAAAGTGAGCTAATGATTATATTCAATTACACATTTATTTTTTGATTAAAAAAAAATTACACATTTATTTCAATATCTAGATCTGATCGAGCTGTGGTTTGATACAAATCCATCATCAAATTTTGGAGAATGAGAAGCAAAAGAAATCTTTGGAAATGCAATTTAAATTTACAAAAATAAATAAATAAATAAAATAAAAAAAGGGCGTCAAGGATTCGTACCTGAAAACGATCTAGATCAAAATCTAGAGAGAGAAAGCGAATCTTAGCTCGAGAGAGACGGAGAGAGAGAGAGATAGGAGGAATAGGGTTTAAAATGGTGTGGGGTTGGGGAAGAAGGAGGAGATCTCGTCACGTGGTGCGAGGACTGTTTCTACAATTTGGTGGTAGTGCTGAACTTGATTATCCTGGATTTATTTTAGTCTGTCATTTTCTGGTAACTAACTTAACGCGTTTTCTTTGGTTAAATCATGGGCTAACAAAAACGATACAGAGTTTATTAACAGGGGTTTTGATTAGGGGTGGGTGCGGTTCAGTTCGGTTCGGTTAAGTTTTTATCTTAAACTAGAATCGATACTATTCAATCGGTGAGGTTTAGTCCAATTTTTTGATTGGTCCGATTTAAACTGTTTCTGGCTGCTGTGGGCATTTTGGATTGGAAAATCGGAACACCAAATCAGATCAACAAAAAGAAAAAAAAATTTTGAAGAAAAAAAACTAGTTGACCAAAAAGGTCAACAAACCATACCAAAATCGAACTGAACCAATTCCAATCGATTTTGGTTTCGATTTCACACCACACCAAATCGAACCAATTGTTTTTTTTTACAAATTTCTAAAATCCAATGCTATATTTTTAATTTTATAATTAATATTTTTTCAAATTCAACTTCAAAAAATTTCTCATTACATGAATTGGATCATTTGTTAATTTTCAAACAAAACAAAAAAAAACTTATTTATGATAATTTTTATTTTTAAAAAATAAATTAATAATTTGGTTCAAAATAGAATCGGTCAAAATCGGACCGGAATTGGTCAAATCAAACCGGACAATTCTTTAAACAAAACTTGCTTGAACCGAACCGATTAAATAATACCGATTTCCAGCTTTGGTTTGAGATGAGAATCGGACCGAATTGGACCATGTCCGCCTTAGTTTCTGTGCGACTTTCGATTTTTATGTTTTTTTATTATATTTTTTAAATTCCAACTTTTTTTTTTTTTTTTTTTGCTTAAAAATTCACTAATGACCCAATTTCATGCAAAGAGAGATAATTGACCATAGAAAATAGAGCTGGTTTGAAGTTAGGCTTAGGGAAATATTAATTATGAGATTAGAAATTTAACATTGTACTTAAAAAAAAAATTAAATATATTAAAAAAATACACAATCGGTCTGGTCTCCAGTTTTGTAAGGTGTGAAATCTGTGAGAACTAAAAGATAGCTTTGAAAATATGAAGACAATAGAATTGCGGAATTGAACTTGTTATTCATTGACTGAAACATGCTTTTCTTATAAAGGAGCGTAAAAACAACTATTTAGCAAATAAATAGGAACAACTAAATACACGTCTAACAAACTCCATCCACTAGAGGGATTCCTAAAGACCATGAAGGAAAACAACTGACTCCTATAAAATAGGAACTAATAATTATTCTGCAGAAAACATAATTAAGATAAATCTTAACAAAATCGGCATCGAACGATTTGACCCAATTCGGTCAGTTCGATGATGGTTTGTTGACTTCTTAGTCAACACAATTTTTTCCATCCGGTACGACTTAATGTTCCTGTTTTCCTGTCTCGATGCCCACCCTAGTTTTGATTATTATTTTGGTACTCCACATTGCAAATTAATCAATGTAATCATCGCCAATAGGGATCTTTTTTTTTTTGGTTGAGAAATTCTGGGATTGCATTTATAATTCAACCAAAAAGAGCCATAACTTAAAGTCTGAAAACTTCGTCCCCTTATAATTTAAATTATCGCTTATATTCAAGAAATAAATAAAAAATAAATGTAATCATCAATTTTCATTCCGCACATCAACGTTGTCTAAGGGTTGGGCATTTCCAACCCAAATTAATAAACTCGATTAATCAAATTAGTCAAGCTAGGTTTGATGCGGGTTTATTTAAAAATAAAAATAAAAATTGGTCCCCACCCAAAATAGGGTGTTTTCCCCTGAGCTTTGTCTCAGATCTGGGGCTTCTTGCCTTCACTTCGGTTTCCTTTAGTTTTTTTTTTTTGTTTTTCCTCAAGTTAAGCCTACTTTGTGAGACCCTTTATCTCCCATCTCTCCATCTCCTTTCTTCCCCAACCACCTTCACTTTTCACCCTCCACTTCTTACATCTACACTCTCCTCATCTCTTCTATATAGTGATGTTGTCCATTCATGCCCAGCAACTTCATCTGGGCGTTTGTTCTCAACTACCACTATTTGCTCCTCGTTTCCTCGACCACCGCTCCCGTTGTTCTTCCTCGGTGGTGTGTGGTAGTCCGTGGCTGCGATTAAAGTGCATCCTGCACTTCACACTTGGATTAGGAGAAGCGCTTCCGCAAGGGTGGCCTGCTCACGTTGGCCTCTTTGATACCCCCTGGTGTCGATTACTCCTCCTTGGTGGTGGTAGATCTGTTTCTGGTGGTGTTGTTGGCATGCTATGGGTGGTTGCTCTTGTGTTCTAGATCTAGGGTTTCTATGTTTAATATTTTGTGGGCTTTTGTTGTTTATTTGGTTTTCTATCCTTGGGCCTGCTATATGTGTTGGTATTGGGCTGCATTGGAAATGAGTTTTCTCAATTTGTAATGTTTCTCACTATTAAGAGTACTTCCACCTACAAGGGCTAAGTCTAAGACAAGAAGCAAGTGCCACTATTCACGTGAATAGTGTCACCTTTGCATTTGTGGTTCCACCCATGAGGGCAAAGTCTAGGGCAAGTCTAAGGCAATTACTATTCATTGTACTTTATTTCCTATTTTTTATACTTTAAACCATTAATTTTGATAAGGTTTTTAGATTATATTTTCGGTTGTCACGTGTCACTATTTATTATAAAATTTTCACTTAAAATTTAAGATAACATTTTTCGGATAAGATTTTCAGATAAAATTTTCAGAATAAAATTTTCGGTTGCCACATGTCCATATTTATTATAAAATTTTGACCTCTTCGAACATTTGTCCACGACCCTCCGGCTTCGATGGAAGATGACATTTGTATTTTTGCACAAATGAAATTTTGTAATAGAAAATTTGGTGTGGAAAGTGAAAAATATTGGAAGGAGATGAGTTTGTATGAAGATTTGGTGTGGAAAGTGAATAAAATTGTTAGGTATTTATAGGGAAAAAATCCAGAATTTTTTTGTTTTTGTTTTTTTAAATTGAATTTTTTTGTAATTTTTTATGCCATTTATTATTTTTTTTTTATAATACAAATGGAAAGTAGTAGAAAAATGTGAGGGAAAAAATAAAATGGTTATGTATTTATAGGGAAAAAATACATAATTTTTTTTTTTTTTTTAAAAAAATTCAGAATTTTTTTTTTTGCAAAGCCAAAAAATCGGAGAGTCAGAATTTGGCACATTATGATGTCATGATGTCAAAGAAAACAAGTGGATTTTTTCAAACTTCCATTTTTCACCCGTCTCTATCCTATTGTGTTAGGCTTAAACATGTGCACTATACCCTTCCTCACAATAATTTGTCAACTATATACAAGGAATTTTGTCAATTTGGAGAAAACAATAAAATAATGTTATGTATTTTAAAAAGTAATAAAGCACCAAGCTCAGTGTAACTAGTTGTATAGGCTCAGCATAGTGGATAGAGTGCGAGAAACACTTACATGAAATGGAGATATTATTGTTTTGTTATTCACTGATATATATATATATATATATATATGTGTGTATATATATATATATAATTTAAAAAATAAAAGAGAGAAGCCAAACCGCCTAGAAGGAGCCATACCTATACCAAAGAGGAAACCAAATCAATCACTTTTTTACGACGTTCCATAAGGTCAAGCAAGCATTTTTGTTGTTTTTTGTTGTTGTTGTGATTCTCGTCTTCTCCAACAAAGAGTTGGAAAACAAATCATCTACAAGCTAGACCATTGCCTTTCTTCGAAGGTTAATTTTTTATTTTTTATTTTTATAGATAGATATAGATGTATAAATTTTGTAAATTGTAATGCATATCTTTATTAATTAACTTTTTTTTTCTTTATTATTTGATTCAACGTAAAACTTGGATGTTATTCTTGTTCTTTATAATTGGAAGTTTCAAGTTGAAAATATGCTCAAAATCCATGTTTTATTGGTCTTTGTTAATTAAAATGTTATTTTATTTTATTGTGTTGTGTTTATTATAAAAATTAAAAAATGGTTCATAAGAAACAACTTTTGGAAATCTCAAGAGACAAAACGAAACAAAGAAGAAGAAATTGTTCAAAGTTTAAGAGGATCTTTGAATAAATATTTTGTTAAACAAACCAAAGCTGGTTTTTGTTTGTGAATGGAATATTTACAATGCGGGATACTCTTTTTCCTTCGTCTTGGGGTTTTGTCCCATTCCCAAATAAAGTTTTAATGAGGCCCCAAAGTGTTCTTCTTTATCTTTTGTAAATTCTTATAATTTTAATAAAATTAATTAGTTTATAATTTTTATTTTTATTTTTAATATTTAATTTGTATAAAAGGGCACACTTGAGAAAATTTGCCCTAGGCCTTAGAAACTAGTCACCCAACGAACTGTATAAAAAGTTAACCTTCATCAAACGAAGAAGGTAACTATTTCTACAATTAAGAACCTTACTAGCACACAATGCATGCTTTCAAAATTATGACGTGCGATTAAGTAAATGTAAAATGATGCCTAGCGTATAGTTTGGGTTGGATTACTATGGGCCAAGTTCATGGCTTTAAAAGAAATAAGTAGTGAACTGGGCCTGAGGATTTGTTCTCCAAAACATAGGAATTAGGACACGTGGGAATGGGTCCAAATTAGAAGGGGGTTTTGCTTCCATTTTTCACGTGGGTTTGCTTGAAAGTACACGTTAAGCAATACAACTATTCACGTATTTTCAGAATTCAAATTTTTTTTCCTCCAACCTTGCAGACTCATAATTTGAATCTATAACTTTATTAAATTGTTTAAGAATGATTAACTCATATTTTTATTTTTTGTTAATTTTTCTTGATATTATTTTTGTTTCAACCTTCGTTATTTAATTTTGTGAACATTTTAACCTAAAAAAATTAAAATTCCAAAGCATAATAGAGTTTCACTTAAAATAAAAACAAGTAACCCAGCTTTTGCAATAAATAAATAAAACCACCTAGCTTTTTTCAGCCGTTGGATTCCAACGTTTTTCTCTCCTGAAGCTGCCACGTGTTGCGCAAAAGAGCTGCTGGCCAGACAACTTTGTTGTCACGCGAGGCCCACCTCCTTTTCCTCTTCATATGGGCTGCAAAACAGAGCTTTGGGCTCCACACAAATTACCAGCCTAGGCAAAACTTGGATTGGAATTCCACCCCAAATTTCCCTTTCTCAAATTTTCAACCCCCCTAAAATATATGGGTTGAAGAAGAATTTTAGGCTCAAAACTAAAAACTTGGTTGAAGATGGTCCAAGAGCTTATGTCTAAAACCCAACCAAATCCCACACAAACTGTTGGTTTCTACTAACTTCCATAATTCCTTATTCAAGCTGGCTTTTCTTAATTTGAGCAAGGATTGATAGGTAGCTACTCCCTAATAGCCAAGCTATACTCTTGTTGTCACTATGCCATCAAGTGGAACTATATTATCAGAAAAATGAGGCTGAAAACAACAAATACTCAATCTCTCAAACAAGTTTTAACTTGGTCTCAAGTTTCTCAATAGCATTTTTGCTTTCATGTTCTGATTTCCAATTGAAAACTCATGAGAAATCTCTTTTTATTTGCTATGCCTTCATCCATCCTTCGATGGTAAGATTTTCAATTTCACGCAGTTTGATTTCTTTTTCTTATGTTGTCTTTCAGTCGAATCGGACTCATTTTTCTTTCTTCAGCGTGTAATGCCCATTCAAACACAATTTTATGAATAATACAAGTTATCTTTTCAATATGCTTCCTCTTTATTGTTATGTTTATTCAAGTTCTACATCGCACAAGTGAGATATTTAAGTCCTTAATCAAGCAAAGCATAGAAAAGAACCAATTCATACCAATCCCCACTTGGAGCACAATGGCTTGCTTAGAAGTCAAGATTTCTTATGATACAAGATATTCACGTTAACATCAAGGCCGATCCACTTTTTCCTTGTCTTGTTACGAAATCTCAAAATCTTCTCACACTATCCAAAAATAAAAATAAAAGAACCTACCTCCCACAAACATATATCCCATTGGATTTCATGCTCTGACTTATATAAATCTTGAAATTTTCAGGCCCAGGCTCAACCAATATTTATATTAATTCGAAGCCCAAGAACATATACACTTTGAAGTAGCCCTAGAAATTTTCAGTTGAACACAAGATGTAAAATACCAATGGTGATTGATCTATTAAAATAATAATAATTAAAATAAAATAAAAGAATGGTGTGCAAATACATAGATGCCTAGGCACCAGCTGATGCAAACACATCAGATTCTATCTAATTGCCAACTTGTCATTATCTGAATGTCTCTGTTTGCTCCAAAGTTTCATTCACATTTTATCCATTTTTCAAAATCCAAAATGGGAAGTCTTCCTGGGCCCCAAACATTACCAAAAACCTAATCCATAGAGAATCTTACCTTCTTTGAGATAAGGTTAGAAGCTTTCCTAATTATCAATTTAACAAAAATAATATTTTCTTTGTCTTTTTTTTTTCTCGATATCTCAATTGTATAAAAGTATGTAAGAGATGTACACGTGTCTGGTTCTAGTGTATCTCCTTCCTTTCATGCTTTAAGGTACTGTTTGGTTCATGAGAAAGGATGCTTGGGGAAATGAGAAATCAATTGATTTCTCATATTTGATAAGTCCAAGCATGGCTGCATGGGAAATGGATGCTTGTCACATAGGAAAGTATGAGAGAAAGTGAAACCCTTTTTCCTCTTTAGGTTTTGTTTTCCCTTCTCATGAGAAAGTTTGGGAAAATGAGCGCATATTTTTCATGACTATTTTGTCCCCATTAACAATTTAGAATTACAATATATATCATTTAATGCATTTTTTTTAATTTGATTTAATATGAATATAATTAGAAAATTATACAAACTTTGTTTTTCATTCTTATTCAAAACAAACATGAGAGATGAAATAAAGTGATATCTCCTAGTTACTTTCCCAGCATTACTAAACATGAGAAATGAACTATTGAGAAATGACATAGGAAGTAATTTCTTCTCAAATCCGTTCCTATCTAAATACTTCTTGCATAATTCACTCTTGAAATATAATAAAAGCTTCAATTATTGGACTGTCGTTTTCTTAAAATAAGAACATCTTTAACATAAAAATAATAAATAAATAAAACTCAAATAAAGAAAATATATAACTATGAGAATTCAATGCATGCTTAATTTAATAGCATTTGCTTTCCTCTGATGCCACTCACCAACTCTTTATGTATTGGTGGCAGATGTATGGTGAGAAAGCTGTGTTTCCAGCAGCCTCTGAGGACCCATACATTCGTTGTATTTGTGCCTGTGCCATCTGCCACGCCTCGCTCTCTTTTTCCATAGATTTTTCTTCTAAGTACATCAGACACGTCATACCACTGCCGTCCATTACATTAGATTGCCTTCTTTCTTCTTTCCTTCTTTTATTGAGCAAATCTATTGAATTGTATTAAGGTCAACTTTTGTTGGGTGTGCTTTCAATCTTCACACTTACAATTGCTATCCTTGCAGATCTTTAGTGGTCTAATAGATTCTCACGGGAGATTCACTATTATTATATCCAATATAAGAGTCCAAATTATAAAAAAAAATTCTTATATGAAATGGACTTTAGAAACACACGTAAAACTCATTTACAACATAACAAAATTTTTTTTAACTTCTTTTAAATTACAAAACTACTATTGATTTCTTAAAACAAACTCAACTCCAAAACTTCATGAAAAAACCCAAAACACTCAATCAGGTATTAAAGTAATTTAATAATCAAATTTAATTTCAATAAGGTCAGCTATCATTTTTTGAATTTTTTTTTTGGGTTTGTTTATAGAAATTAAATTAAAGAAGAAAGAAAACAGCAAGCACGCGTGACTCGTGAGCCTTTTCACCTTGCAAAGGATTTTATATATTTGTTTGAATTATCTGTTACCTTATTTTTGGAATTTAGTTCATAAGTCAAAATGAGTGATGCAAATTGATTTCAACTTCAAAGCGTACAAAGAAGTTGTAGATAACATGCCACCCAACCCGTGTCATATCCTTGAATTTCAATACCTTTAGAAAAGACAACCACTTTTCCTAAATGTGAAATTTAATTACCTTTAGATCTGGCGTTTTATGTGTTGCACCAAAAGCCTAAGAATCCAAGGATCTCTTCCTTGAGATTAAACAAGTTTAATATTGTTAAGCGATGTGACTTAAGAGTTTGGATTGAAAACAAGTTTAGACAATTTCTCTTACGTTTTACGATTTTTAAATTATTTTTCTTGTTAGTATGACTTTTAAATTATTATTTTTGGTTACGGTATGACTTATCTATCTGTATATATAAAGGAAAATGTAAAACATTGTGAAACATTCAAATTACCACAAAATGTCCTTAGTTAATGAAAATATTAACAAATGAAACTATTCATTAAATAAGAATAATATATTAAAAAAAAATAAAAATGAAAATAGAAAATATGTTCTATTTTTATAGGACACGACTAGACTCATTTTCTTATTCTTAATTTTAAAATTAAAATAAATAAATAAACCAATTGAGCCAAGGGCTATAATGGCCAAAGCCATAACAACTTTATTTTTCTGTGTTGCCCTAAACTTCACATGTATAATTCACGAGTTAAACTTTTTGTACCAAAACAATGGATAAGCTTTTCTCTTTTGTTTTTGGCCATTAGGGAAAATCTATGCACAACTACAAAAGGCCGCATAAACACAAAAGACCAAAAGGAGTAAAAGACATGCGACGACTTGAGTAACGTCACGTCTCTCGTCTAAACCAAAATTAGAAAAGCAAAAAAAGGGACGCCCCCAATTTCAAATAATTAAGAGCCATGACATAGCCTAATCGTGAATATGTGATTCAACAAAAAAAAAAAAGAAAAAGAAAAAGAAAAAAAAGAGGTGACATAGCCATGACACAGTCCAAGTCCTTTCGTCAAACTTTTTTTTATGGAGACTTGGGGACTCATGGTGCCGAACTAAGACTTACAAAAAAAACAAATTTATTTAATAATTTAATATTGCCAAATTGGAAAAACTATTCAAAATGCAACTTCCCATACAAACTATTGCCAAATTGGCTAAAGTATAAATACCATTCCAAGAGGACTTATAGTCCTAGAGAAACTGGGACACTTCAAGTTCACCAAGACGCCTATCTAAATGGAGTCCTAGTTCGACGAGGACTAGGTTGTTTTGGAGTCCTAGTTCGAGGAGGACTAGGTTATTCTAGAATTCTACTATGAGAAGGACTAGGTCGTCTAAGATGATATAAAAAGCTGAAGAGACCCTTCTTCAAAGGTATGCAATTCTAAGCACCAAAATATATTATGCACTTTGCTCCCAAACACTCGATTGACTTAAGCATCAAGGGTCCTTAATCAGCACCACACTGGTGTCACCCATCATTAGGTCTTCTATTTTGTAGGTTCTCTAGGAGGCCTTGGTTGGTCACGCTGGCTTGCTCTGGACGAATTGTCCGACCTTAATCTCAAAGAGGTCGTCTTGCTGTTGAACCAAATTTAGGCATCAACTAACATTATCTATTTTATCATGATTTAACCCTACTTGGGTTCACCTCCAAGACAAATATAATTTTATGTTAATGCCCAAAAGTGTTGGTCTTCGTTAACGGTTTGAGAAATCATATTAGAGTATGTGGGACTTAGTGTCTTTATCTCATCGAAATTTTGTCACTCCAATGAATTAATTTTTTTTTACCTATCGTATGATTAGTCATTTGATAAGAAAGATACAAAGAGAGACGTGTGTACAACATGTTATATTCCAACTCAAAAAGAATAAAATTACCATTAGTGCAATAATTGTGCATTTGGTTTTGGGTTTAGAAATCTACCATTACAAGAAAAAGGAAAAGAAAAAAAAAGAAGTTAAGAAATTATTTTCTCTTCTCAATAATGCTACGGGCATCAACTAATATATCAACTTATTGATACCAACTGATGAGAAATGCTATTACGCTAAAGTGCCTTCTTTTTTCATTTTATTTTTTGAAGATTTAAAGGTGTGAATATGTCCTTATCCAAACTTAATGCTACGTGAGAGCTTAATGAAGGCTCAAACTCCAGATCAAAATAAGTGTAGATTTTTATTATGTAAGATACATAGATGTTCCCTATCCATTCATGCATCCATCCATCCATTCACCCATATCCAGAACACCCAAAATGGCCCACGGGACACGGAAGTCACTCTTCTTCCCACGCGCTCACCACAGCGCCTAGTATACTCGCATCATACCCATAAACATACATGGTATTCACGTGGGTCTCCCCCACTAAACGACGACGCTTTCCCTTACCAGCAGCCATTAACTCCTCCTCCCTCCCCCATCTTCCATCCACAGTCCAAAAATCTCACTCCTCTCTCTCTCTCTCTCTCTCTCTCTCTCTAACACACAGAGCAACACTAAACAATCAAACGACTTGTCATAAACCCACCATGACCACGGCCACCACAATCAACGACTTGCCGGACGCCATACTCTCGACCATAATCGGGATAGTATCCGACACCCGAACACGGAACTCCCTCTCCCTCGCGTGCCGCAAATTCCGGAGCACGGAGAGGGCCACGCGCACCTCCCTCACACTCCGGGGAAACGCGCGCGACCTCCCCTACCTCCCGCTCTGCTTCGCCGCCGTCACCCACCTCGACCTCTCCCTCCTCTCTCCGTGGGGCCACTCTCTGCTCTCCCCCTCCGCCGCCGCCAACGACACCGACCCCCTCCTCCTGGCCCAACGCCTACGTGCCGCCTTCCCATTCGTGGACTCCCTCATCGTCTACTCCCGATCTCCCTCCACCGTCCAGATCGTCTCCCATCTGTGGCCCGGATTGCGCCGCGTCAAGCTTGTCCGATGGCATCAACGGCCACAATCGCCCCCTGGCGCCGACTTCGATCCTCTCTTCGACCAATGCCACTCGCTCTCCGAGCTCGACCTGTCGGAATTCTACTACTGGACGGAGGACCTCCCCCCGGTCCTCGAGGCCCACCCGAACGTGGCCCGATCTCTCACCAAGCTGGATCTCCTGACTACGTCGTTTACAGAGGGGTTCAGAGCGAACGAGATCAAATCCATCGTTACCGCCTGCCCGAAGCTCCAGCATCTCCTCATCGCGTGTATGTTCGATCCCCGATACATAGGCTTCGTCGGCGAGGAGGCTCTGCTGTCGATCTCCGCTAACTGCCCGGAGCTCAAAGTCATCCATTTGATCGATACGTCATCGTTGGCCAACGCCCGCGGCGATCCAAACGACGACGGATTTACGTCGGAGGACGCGCGGATTGGGCGCGCGGCTTTGGTTGATTTCTTCTCGGGGCTTCCGCTGTTGGAGGAGCTGGCGTTGGATGTGTGCAAGAACGTGAGAGACAGTGGGTTGGCGTTGGAAGTGCTTGGGTCGAAGTGTCCCAGGCTGAGGGCGCTCAAGCTTGGGCAGTTTCATGGGATTTGCTCTGCGATTGGGTCCGAGCTAGACGGCATTGCGTTGTGTTCAGGGCTGGAGTCGTTGTCGATCAAGAACTCGGCTGATTTGACGGATATGGGGTTGATTGAGATCGCTAGAGGGTGCTGCAAATTGGCCAAGTTTGAGGTTCAGGGATGTAAGGGAATCACGGTGAAGGGGCTGAGGACGATGGCTTGCTTGTTAAGGAAGACTCTGGTTGATGTTGGGATCTCTTGTTGCAAAAACTTGGATGCTGCTACTTCTTTGCGGGCTTTGGAGCCAATTCGTGATCGGATTCAAAGGCTCCACATTGATTGCGTTTGGGAGCAGGAGGATGAGCATGCCCGCAATTTTGATCTCAATCAAGTGAATGATGATGAGGCTGAGGATGTTAATAGTGAAGCCAGTGTGTTGAATCGGAATGGGGAGGACGGTGATTACATGGACTTGAATTGGGCGGCTGAGTATGAGCACAGAAGCAGCAAGAAATGCAAGTTGGGGTTGGATGGGGACTGTTCCTATATGCCACCAAGCAATGGATATGGCTATGGCAATGGAAATGGGTTTTGGTGTGGTGAGAGCTGGGAGAGGTTGCATTATCTTTCGCTTTGGATTGGAGTTGGTGAGCTGCTGACTCCGTTGCCAACGGCTGGTCTCGATGATTGTCCCAATCTGGAGGAGATTCGGATCCGGGTAGAAGGGGATTGCAGGGGAAGGCAGAGACCCACACAACGAGATTTTGGGTTGAGCTGCCTCGCCGGCTATCCTCTGCTGTCCAAGATGAAGTTGGATTGTGGTGATACAGTTGGCTATGCACTTACTGCACCTCCGGGGCAGATGGACCTGAGTCTTTGGGAGAGGTTCTTCCTGAGTGGGATTGAAAGCTTGAGCCTCAGTGAACTCGATTACTGGCCCCCGCAGGATCGGGATGTAAACCAGAGGAGTCTTTGGCTTCCGGCCGCTGGGTTGCTGTCAGAATGCCTGACGTTGCGGAAGCTTTTCATCCATGGCACGGCACATGAGCATTTCATGATGTTCCTGGTGAGAATTCCAAACTTGAACCGCAACTTGAGGGATGTGCAGCTTAGGGAGGATTACTATCCGGCACCAGAAAACGAAATGAGTACAGAGATGAGGGTGGATTCGTGCCGTCGCTTTGAAGAAGCACTCAACAGGCGGCCTATCCTTGACTGAAGATGAAACTAATGTGATTAAAAAAAAAAAAAGTTGCAAGAGGAATGTAAGAGTTCTGAACATCTTGTTCATCCCTGTTTTATCATTTTGAAATTTCCATCAAATAATACTTTCCTTTGTCATCGTTTTTCCTGCTGTTTATGGTTGCAGATAACAGAAGTAACAAGAATAAAAGCCAAAATCCAAGCCTGTCAACAAACTAATTTGTTTTTTGATTGCACAAAAAAGTTGAGTCGCAGCAACATTGGAGGAAGATGCAAAACGGAGAACATAAAAAGGAAAAAAAACCAAATTTATGATTTTACAATGATTGAGAAATTGACAGCAGAATACAACCTTAAGCCGAGAATACAATGTAACACCTCTACCATGTTTTCTATACACAAGAAACGAAGATTGTATCAGCAAAGTGAGTATTCGCAGTCTAACAAGCGGGAGAGTATCTCCTCACAGCTTGGCCGATCATCCGGTTCTGTCCAACAATCTGTAATAAAACCCAAAACAAAAGGCAAACGTGTCAAGCTTGGGAAGCCTGATAACGCATGAAAAATCATGAAAAAATGTATCAACTTCTTCACATTTTCATTAAGCTTAAGCAACTGCTCACCCGAAATTAGCCTGCCCAGTGGACCATCCGGAATTTCCAATCGGGAACCCTCATTGGCAACAGCATAAACTACCTGCACAGAAGAAAAGCTAAGAATTCAGTTACAGCCTTCTTAAAATGCTAGATGGTTGGATTCTACAAGGTACATATTCAGAACAAGAATGAAACGTTCCATATAAAATAAAAACAGATGATGTATACCCTCTCCGGTGGAACACCTTCCCACGGTCTATTTAGAGTGCAGAGCTCCCACATTATCACCCCAAGGCTGAAAATATCACATTTTTCGGTGAAGGGTTCATTTCGAATAAGTTCAGGTGCCATCCATTCTGGAGTTCCAGCAGAGGAGGAGTCCTTCATGTTTGTCTCGTTCATTATTCTTGAGAGCCCAAAATCACAGATCTTGACAGTCCAATGTTTATTCACGAGACAGTTCGCACTTTTTAAATCGCGGTGAACTATCTTCATCCGGTGCATGCACATCAACCCCCTTTAGTTGCAAACAAAGATTCCAGTCACTACTTATCTATACCACTCACATAAAATAAAAATATAATAATAAATTGAGCAAATTTATCAAATGCTTTCACTTGAAAGTACAAGAGCCATGTGGATAATTATAATGATCATATATACAGATGTATGTTTAAATTATATGGAAATCTCACGAAACGCCAAATTCTCATTGGCAAATATTACAGTCATGCTTTGAAATATGCCATTGGAGTTCATCCTATGGCAGTATCTTATACAGGATCTTCTGATTTTTTCAAATTCTACGAAGTTTCACTCAAATAGAGATGATAAAAGATCAATTTTTTTGGTGCCACTTTGTTAAACGTTTGGAGAAAAAAATTCCAGACCTCTGAAAGAGAAGTAAAGAATCATTTCAAGCATTAGCCAATGCAACATCTGATACCTTAATCAGACTGATAACATGTTAGATAATGACTAAAAAACTGTCAATTAGGTGCCTTAGAAAGATATAGAGCTAACGTTGTTCATCTTTTAGCAGCTCGTACGTCTGAATTTAGGTATTGAAAGCCAAAGATAAGTGGAAACACACGTCAGTTTATTTTTCAAGATTCAGATAATTTTATTATTATTATGTTTTAACGATTTCAAGATTCAGATAATAATAATGATGTTTTTCCTCTTTCCAGAATAAACACAGATATTAGATCTATAAACAGTCACCTCTAAAAAAAGTGTGTTGAAAAGATATTCAATTCACAGCAGTCAAGAACAAATAACAGGCAGGCCTGAGAGTGACCATAGATAGATCCACTTTCTATAAGAAATGACAAAGGTTAGCACTAAATCAACCTGAACCCTTGAGCTACCCATTTAGGTTAGGTACATAAATCTTATTTCTAATCTCTTCTAACCATTTACTTAAAGCTCTTACATTTTCCCCTAACCAACCAGTAATCACCATGATCCCACTTTCAAACAGACACTGCACCAAGTTAGGCCCCCATCATGCATTAACACAGCTGGGTTTCACGGCACATGACCATAATAATTCCATTCAACTGCTCATCTACGTCATTGTCTCATTTTCAATTTCGGTATATTTGATACTACTAACTTCCAAGCATGCATTTCACATAACCAGCACTTTGAATGTAGCATGGACGGTGTCATAGTAGTTATATGGAATTTATTGCAAATGACTGGTACATGTTGATCACAATACATTGAAAGCTTCGTGCTATTGCAACTTAAAAGATCCATAATAAATTCTTCCATGCAGCCAAAAATAACTCAGATAAATTTATGCCCTATAAAGGTGTGAAATTAACTGGATTTTAGGAGTATTCTTGGAACAGAATGCATATTAGTAGAAGCCAAATGGTTTGCATAAATATCCATAGGCAGAGTGAACAGACCTGCATATGTCACGCAACATTTTCAGTCTCCTTCGCCAGGTAAGCTTCTTCTTCTGGCCACTTAAATGAATCAAATAATACAAGGATCCCATCTCCATGTATTCTGTAACCATTGATAAGTGTGGAGGCTTTGTGCATGCACCTAGAAATAAAATAACTGCAGACAACGGGCAATTTGTATCAGTGTGGATCTAATATCTACTATATGACCATCTTATACAACAATCATAGATAAATGAAAATGGAATGCATAAATAACTAGAACATAAAGTACCATTTGGATGCCGAAGACGGCTGGAAACCCACATACAAAAGAAAATGAAAGAAAAAAAGCACATTAGAAAATTATATCATCAATCAAATTTATAAAAAAAATTAAAAAAAAAAAAAAACTTGCAGCAAAGTGCCATAAACACAATACAAAAATCAAGGTATCTTTGAGAAATTACCTAAGAATGGATATCTCATTGCAGAAGTCTTCCATGTTTTCAGTAGTTAGATCTTGCTCTAAGAAAACCTTTATTGCAACATCTGTTCCATTCCAAACACCTCGAAAGACTTCTCCAAAGAACCCTAAATATGGAATGAACAACCAAAATTAGCAAAATCAGTTAAAACTGTTCTTTTAAAAAAAAATTATAACTGAAAATTTACTCTTTTCCTAAAAAAAGTGGAGCTTCTTTGTATATTCAAATTTTTTTTTTCTGGTGGGAGTTTTGATCACAAAACCTTATGCATCTCAAGGATAAAATGGACATGTGGCATGTAAAAAACCAGCCTGAGGTTTCAGAGGCGTTCTCAGGCAATTACCATTGGTCTAAAGGGGCATACAAAACTCTAGAAGAGGACCAGAACTATTACTTTCTGTCAGACCTATCTTGTATTCTCCTAACTTATTCTCCTAATTGTCCACATTAGGAATAAATACTTAAATCTCTTTAGTAAAATGGTCCACACTTCTCAAGCCAACAATATAGTGACAGTGAAGTATTCTATGTACGATATTGAAGTGATTCTTACCAATTCCAACACGAGTTCCAACAGTCAATTCTGAGAAATCAATATTCCATTCCTGATAAGGCAATAGAGGTTTATTACCAGACGTGGCGGACTCAAGAATTCTGTTCCATGTTAAGACCAATTCATCATTTCTCGTGAATTCAGAAGGTCCAATTCTCTCAGACGTTTGACTCCTATATTGATGTGGTGATGAAGGTAACGATATTGCTTTTTGAGAACTGATTTGGTCCTGGGGAAACAAACATAAAGCAGTCTTCAATCATAAGCTGACATTGTAAGCTTCATAATAAGTTTCTTAAATAAAAACTAACAATGTTCTAATGACTCTTCCTAAATCTCTTAAAGAGTACAAGGACAATTGAAAAACAAAAAACAAAAAAATAAAATAAGCACAAAATTGTTAATATCTGATGAGCGAAAATCATCTATCCAACCTGCATAGTGGAATTTTAGAATGAAAATTAGAATTATCTTGTAATAATGGAATTTAATTAATTTTTGTTGCCTATCGTATGTAATTCTCACATTCTCCTAGGGTTGGGAGGGTAGTCAACCAAAGTTGTTGGTCAGATATTTCTTATTTTCAGTAACAGTCCATTTCATATTTTCTCTGGTTTATATTCATTATCAATTTTTTTTTCTAATCCCATCACCAAGTTTGCATTGAATTAATGTTACGCCTGTTATAAATTGCAAGCATGTTTCCCCGTAAGATTGATCAGGCATGCATTAATTTTGTTCCCTTTAGGCTTTAAGCAACATTCATTAGTTTAATAACCAACAGTAGACAGGGAAACGAGACTAGAACACTAATCACGAAAGGGGTTATTACATACACTAATGAGATAAACATCCAGGAGTATTTGTGCACTGGATGTGGAGGTAATGTAAAAGTTCACAAGTAGGTTACGTATGAGTAGAGGGGATCACAATGCAAGACACTGCAACTGAATTTGTTGGATGCAAGATCAAACTCAGTCAAAAATGCCAAGCATCTAATGACAGAGAAACAAGCTGTCATTCTAATATGTATATATTCTTCTCCTATGTGGACGCCATTGTAAACAGGGAGGAAAGCAGGGAATAGTAGAAAATACATGGCGTCCACACGGTAATAACATCCGACGTCTGCATTGAAATTCAATGATCTAAACTGTCTATTTTATAGGTATTCCTACAACTCCTCCTTGCTTTCCTCCTTGTTTACAATGGCGTCCACATGGTAATAACGTTCAGACATCTACATTGAAATTCAGTGATCTGAACGGTCTATTTTATAGGTATTCCTTCAAAGATCATCTCTTCATTGTTTTCGATTTGGCTAATTTTTTACAAGGATGATCTATGAATGAAGACTTGAAAAATATATGGGTGTGTGTGTGTGTGCGTGCGCATGAGAATAGAATTCCAAAATTACAGTGTTTCACAATGACTATGTATATACAGAATTTTAAGCTACCTAAAAGCATAGTAAAGATGCTACAGAAACAAAACTAACAAACAAATTAACAAACATTTATTTCATGCAGGCATGGTTCCACTACTGCAATAAAAACACGTACATTTTTCTGAAGACCAGAAGTAATGTTTCTGTCATCATCACCCTGCTCTCTCAAAAGACGATTTTGCTTCAATGTTTCATTCATTGCTCGTACAGCCCTAATATAGTTCAATAGATCTGCAGTTACTGATTATAGAAACATATCCAAAGATATGATAAAATAAAACTTAAAAGAATCAAGAAAACATAAGCCTTAAGAAAGAAAAAAAGATTAGCACATCATATACCAAGTGTACAGAAACCTCAACAGTCCCAGCAAACTGAAGTAGTCAACTCACCATTCAAACAATATTCTTTTTAGTTCAACAATTAACCCAAGTGAAAAACTGAAAATACAAACAAGTGCAAACTAGCCTAACTAATATGGTCCAAGGGTTGTACTGGTTTGAAAATATCCATCAGATTCTGGCATAATTCTCTATCCAGAGCTTATGAATGTCTCCATGTGAACACATACACTAGAGGCCAAATTGGCTAGATATCAGGTTTACAAGGAACTTGGCTTAAGAATGAAATTTGGCCACTGACTAGTCCATATTGGTTAAGCAGCACATAAGTGTACTAGTTTTGGAATCGTATCACTTCAAGGTTTTGTAAATAATCTTCATGATAGATTTCGAGGTTTTGTAAATAACCTTCATGATTAAAAAAAAATTCTTTTGATAGGAAATGAGAATTTTGTAGAAAGGTAAAAATAATGTATAAATGGGAATGGAAGTTCAAACTACAAGCAAAGTCATACTAAACCTAACTAACAATATGATTTTGACCAAAAAGGAAAAAACCTAACTAACCAGAGAAAAACAAGCACCACTTAGTCCAAAATACCAGACCAGTGAAGATGGATCACCCTAAAGAGTACATGTAAAACAAGTTATAGTGAAGAAAAAGTAGGCATGCTTGCTGTGGTGCTGCAATTGATTTGCTACCATTTAGCTCTAGGTACTCTAAATTTTGCATCATTATCCCAAAATTTCTTTTACTTAATCCATGTTAGATAATTGTCAATCCCTCTTACTAACCATATTCAATCCATTTCTGTCAAGAGTACTACAGACACCCCCTTCCCCCCGCCCCCGTCTGTCTTTATATCACAGGACAAGATATAATTTGATACCACTCAGAAAACTTATAACTATCCTCACCACAAAGGTCAAAAGCCCTTGAGCCTATAAGGCTATGTGACACAATCTTTTGTATTAGAAAACTATATATTCTTGACAGATTGATTCCCATGGCTGCACATGCTCCTAGAGATGAATCCACTAACACTAAGTGATATAATACACTAGATGAGGAAGTATGAACTATAAAATGAGATATTTTTCTTCAGGGAATAAAAATGAACCACATCATTTGCCTCATGGCAATTTCCCATGTGATGTAGGGCACAGGTGAATTGTAGATTTAGGTAGTTTAGCGGAAGCGAAAACAATGGAAAACAGAATATAGAAGGAACAAGGATAGGTCTGGAATCACTCCAGGGTTTTGGCTTCGCACCAAGGGGTTTGGCTTCACACCAAAGAAGTTTCCAATCTCTGGAAAATAAACTTTTCTTTATATCTCAACAACTCCACTCTAAAGAACTACATGGAGGGTAGGGTATTTATAGCAAACTAAAACCTAGAGACAATAGGATAAAAATCCCTTACTAAAACAGAAATCCTAATCCACCAAGGAACTAATTCAAATAAACTAGGAAACTTAAATCAAATCCTACTAGAATCTGGAAACTAAAATCCAAGTGAAATCTGGAAAACTAGAGAATCTAGGAAACTAACTAACGATGTCCGCATCACCATGGCTCCTCACATGAGCAAACTATGATAGCAAAGCACTTCAGATTATCAGAGATCAATGCCCATTTTACTGGTCAATTAATGAAGCTGAGATTATTTTTTTATTTCCAGCTCTGAGAACACTCTCGTTGGCTTTTGTCCTCCTATTACAATTTCATTGAATCCTGGGACCTCTTTCTGATATAACTTTCAGATACTTTCAACAAATACTTACCTCTAATATAAGAACATGCACTGTAAAGACATTGATCCAAACAATTAAAATCAAATGGAAGGTGCAAAGAACAAAAAATTCAAAGAGAAAAAGTTTATTGAGCACAATTTTTTATATAAAAAAGTAACCAATAAGAACGAATGAATGCAAAAGTACATGGAGGAAAACATCAGTTTAACCACAATGGAGTAATGCTGTGAAATTAACAATTCATAATGAAGCAAACATTTCTCTTGAAAATAATGAAACAAACATCAACCTTACGATATCATCACCAATCTCTGGAGTAATACTAATGCTTCTTCTTCTTAATCTACGAGCTTCTGATGTTGATGTACCATCTGACCTGTAGCTACAATAAAGAATTGAAGACAAGTAGTTTCAGACCACAGATATATATTTCTTTAAGGATGTGTAGATTGACCTGTGAAAGAAACATCACATACAAGCTAAAACAAAATTAATAACACACAAAAGTACACAAATACAAAATTTCATCAGACCATAACATCAAACCTCTTAGGAATGAAACTAGCTCAGCACATTATACTTCTACATCAATTAGTTATCTCCAAATGATCTAAGTACGGTTGATGAAGATTAAAGTTTAATGGTATTGAGTAGAAGAGACAATGAGTGGAATATAATAACATTTTAACAAGATAACACAGAAAATATATCTAATGCATGTTGATAGAATGAAGTCTATTCCAATGTTTTTCACTTTTCATCTGCATAGAACTGAAACCCTCAAGTCACGGAGGGATCAATTTTGCATTCTCCCGGTCTTTCTCTGACTAATTGAATGAACAAGGGATAGTTTTTGGGCCCCAAGCTTGGTTTGATTTAGTGATTATGTCACGTCAGTTAAGCGAACATGGTAAAAACCACATAAAATTGCCCTGGGCATTGTCATTCCAGGATACAACTCCATTCCCAATCTTGTAAACATGAAAATATTGAGGTCCTCAATACTGTTCATTGGTTAAGGAATAAGACCTGAATTAATATCCATTGCCTCAGTACACAAGAAAATTGTGGATAATTCACTAAAGCATTCATCAAAGATTCAGTTTTCATATAGTGGGGTACAATAGGATCAGTAGATATAAAACCTTGAGGTAGGCATGTCATCAGCATAATCTCTAAAAGATTTCCTATCACCACTGAGCATGGACCGCCACGTGCTCGAAATGAAGGATGCTCTGGACTGAAACCAAAAAAGATAAAAAGAAATAACTACAACGACAACTATATGCAACAACACGACTTAAAGAGTAAAAAGCAATTCTGGACCAACTTTAGACATCCTACCCAGCAAATTAAGCACAAAATCATGGCAAATCATGGAGACCAGATAAATGAAAAAAAATATACATCTGAGCAGAAAATTGAAGTTTGAGGAAAAAGTGCAAGCATTTCTATAAGCGGGCATGTTATTTATATGGCAAAAGAAAAATAAGCTAAATCTTTTTTCTCAAGAATAGCATCAATATACCTGGAAAATTGGAAACTGTCACCATTGATATAGACCATGTACTTCACCAAGAACTCAGTATCTTATTGGCATTATTGGGAGATTAAGAGAAAATATGGCACCATATATATGTGTATTGATTGAATCTTAAATTTATAGTCACAAAATTTTACTTTTACAGCCTCGATAATCTAGGTCACTAATAAATTTGGACACATCGTGTGACCACCAACAAAACTTACTTTTATACTGGACTAACTCTCATCCCATGCTTTAAGACAGTGGATTAGTGTAAAATAAGAAAAAGGATAATCGTACAGATAACCGTTCAAGAAACCCTAGTAAGGAACTGACCTGAAGGAACCACAAAAGTTTATCTCATCAAACCCGTCATTACTACTTACAACGTCCACAACACTATGCCAAATTCAGTCACCTATATTTTAGGGTCACTGCTTTTCCATCAGCCGAAATAAAATATCCTTTCACTATTGCAGCATTCATTTATAACCATAATAAGATACTGAATCTGCATTTACTCACCTGTCCACTAACTAATAGTGTTGAACAATGAATGATTAAAAAAAAATACAAACAGGTTGAGAATACAAGTCAGCAACCATACCCAAGAAAAACTAAATTATCAAAGTAATTCAGATGTTAGGGCATATCAGGGTCAAATTTTGCCTATCCTTTTCCTCTAAACATATCATGGTTTGGATCAAAATATCATAGAGAAATTGGCACACAGCATTCTTTTTTAGTGGTTGTTAGTATTATTGTCATCTATCCAGAGCAACAAGCCCAGAAGCATGCCGGACATGCACACACACAACACTCCATTTGGCATAAGTAATTTGAAAAATCAATATCTAGCTCCAGGTCAAATTACCTTGAACATTTTTACAAATTTAATACCATTAAGAAGCAATTTACGAACATTATTCCACGTTCTTACAATAAGCCATCTGTAAAGAAGAGACCAGACCAAAAAAGTCCTGAAATACTCTTGAGAGGTGCAAACCATATAATTTCTGCTAACGACAGGACAAATTTTTGAGAGGGAGAGATAGATAGATAGAGGTTAAACCTGCAAACTTTGTTATCTTCAGAAAAAGAAAACCGAGCAGCAGGAACAAAAGTTTATCACTGCACTTTATTTAATACATAAAGAAACTCTACAGCAGAATTCCGGAGAACCAGGTTGAGCTTATTGTCAAACTAGCTTATATAATTTCAATTTTTTCCCATCCCTCCTCCCACAAGACACTTCTTCAGTAGTATCATTTTCAAATGAAAATAAAACTGTAAAACAAACTTAATCCTATTATCCAACCTAAACTGAAGTACGTAAGAAAGCCATCTCTCCCTTGGGATTGAAAAGCAATCAGGATAAAACAGAGGCACAAAATTTGGTCTCCATAGCCACCATAGAGAGATGCAGAAACATAAGCTATTGAAAAAGTAAGAAAAATTAAAAGAAAGAGAAACTGATCCTTTAACACCACATACCATATATCTTTGAAGCCTATAACCTCACAATGTAAACTAAGGATAGGTTAGTATAACAAGCAACCACTCAATTCACCATCAATAGATAAACCCATATGGTCTTAAAACTTAGTCATACGCATTCAAGCAATTAAATAAAAGTTAGAACTACATTTTGAACAAAGCTCCTCAGATATCAAGCTCTCAAAAAATTAGATGTGCACACAAAAACAACTCAGTAGAATCAAGTTCCTACTAGACCAACTGTCACCAAACCATGCAGTGGAAAAAAAAAAAATCAAAGTCTATTCAAAAGTAAAACTGGAGGTACTATGATTCTAGACGCACACCAAAACATGATCTATGATCATGAACAATAGGGAGTTCTGAATCTTCAAAACAAACAAAACTGAATCTGAAAGACATTATTACAAAACACATTGGGATTAAGAAGAACCTTGAACTAGCAGTCCGCTGTTCAGCAATGGCCTTTCTTCGACTACGGCGCCAAAATGAAGTTGCAATGTTGGGTTCACTATGTGATAAACTGATGGATTCAAAAAGTTATTCAATAACAAATAACTCAAGAGTCTCCCGAACTTTCAAAAAATCCAGAAAATGCCCAATAATAGGATGAAGTTAATGAGAAGAATAATTATAATAATAAAAAAAGCGTACAGAATGGGAAGGTCATAACAAGTCATTCAAGAATTACAGTTGAACTTGTCAAGACAGGAAATATAAATTACCTCAGTTTTCTTTCAATGGAAGTGATAGGTCGCAACATCATATTTCGCAATGAAGGACCTTGTACATTTGAGGGCACATCAAATCTCCCTCGGAACTGAAGGCTCTCATCTCTTTCAGCACTGCAACAGAAGAAATTTAAATTAACTCAGTTTTCTTTGTAATGCATGCTTGCAACAAGAACATGAAGCATCACAGGTTCCAAATTTCCAAGTTCAATAAACATGTAGGATTTACAAACCCCATCAGCTAACCTGTCAGGATCCATTCTCTCTGAAAATCCATATAGGGGACTGTTTGGTTCTAGTGGTGAATCACAGGAATCATTTTCTGCAGAATCACTCTCCCCTGCCGCAGAAATATGGGTCATAAAGATTGCCTTGGTTGATCGGGGTAACAGCTTGCCGGGGATCCGCATTAGGTCGACCAATAGTTCAACAGAGTTCAACACAACTATCACAGACATATGCTTATATGAATCTACACACTCAACAGCCCCATCAATAGAAAGACCCTGATAGAAAAGAAAAAAAAGGAGGAAAAGAGACAGCCTTTCAAATTTCAGTGCTACATGTGATTAAGGAGTAATAACTTATAACATGTCTTTGACAATTTCCTTATTCTTTTGCTGGAAATCGTACAATGTCCATGGAAACAAAAAGCTTACCACCACTAGCCTACTTTCAAGACCTACGGTATCTGCTAAAACTTTGAACAGGATTGCTCTAGGACGGCATGAACCATGCTTTATTTGCCCCAAAAGTTGGACTCCTCGATTATCAAACATGTGGGAGGTTTCTTCTAGTGCAGCTTTTGCTGGACTTTCCACAGGTGGCCGCTTATAAAAATCTGAAACCTGTATAGGCATTGCAGTCGAAGTTAAATCATCTCTTAATAACAATAATTTAAACATGTATTAAAGCATCGGACCAGAATCAGGTAACAGATCTACATGGCATCATGCTCATGACTCATCTTGGTTATGATCACAGAAACATGAATAGTACAACATTGTAAGTGGCAGTCTTTGACAGTTGAAAACACTGGACCAAAGGCATCAAAGAAGCAAACAGAGAAAATAAGTGCACAGGTAACTTCAAAGTACATCTAGAAAAACAAGTAAATTTCTCACCAGTCCAGCAATCTTTTTTATCATTGCAGCTGGATTTGAGTTCAATCCTTTCACTAGTGCCACAATCAGTTGCTTCAGCATGGACAACTTTTTGTCTTTTGAAGTATCTACAAGAATGACATCAGCTTTCACACCCTCTGCCTCAATTGTATGAAGTTCATCAAGAGTAGGAATATCATCAAAGATCTCCTTGAGCCTTTTATCCTGTATATTGTCAGATTTATTCAATTGACACGATGAAGTATCACTCATAGACAGGTAAAAAGGAAAAAATATAAGCAAAGACAATAATAATTTAAACAATGCTTCACTTATCTGCATTTGTACATCTATTCTTTGAACAAGCAAGTGATCCACATTAGGTGCTTATCGTTTTTAGGATAGTAAAAAAAAAAACAATCAGACTGTTTTCTCAAAATTGTTTAAAGAAGGAAAGAAAAACAAGGGTGCCCCATTTTCTTTACAGCGACATTCATCTCTTAGACACACAGGTTCCAACCATAATCAGGCAAGATGTGACAGGAAGCAACAGTAACAACAGCTATTAATTATCAACACTAAGAAAATAACAACTAAGTACCACCAACAATTAATTCTCACCGGAATGACAGAATAGAAACCATTGGGAATCGGTTCTAAAAGCATTCCAGTTTGCCATAGAACTTGTGATGCTGTCTGAGATGACAACACATCTTGGTACGGACTTCTAGGTGATTCAGTATTACTCAAGGTTTCTTCATGGGAACCCAAAGAAACAGATCCAAATTTGTCCACGAAATCTGAAGGCCACCATGAAGCATTTGGAGGCCCTTGCTCTGCTGGCCCTGCATCATCTCGTGTCTCCTCCATGTATTTAAATATCTGAAATTCAAAACCATTTCTCCCCCACTTCTTACCCCATAAAAGATGTCTTCAACCTAACAGCATTCCTTACAAAACATAATTCCACCGATTTCTTCAGGCTGGAGGCCATAAGACCTGAAAAATAGACAAAAGGTCAAAATTTGACATCCAAGAAAAGACAATTTAGAAGGGGACTATCATTGACCACTATAGAAAGGCAGGACAGTCTTCTGAAAATAACACCAAAGTAGAGCAGAATAACCAAAAATCCCGTTGAAGTAAGAGTTTGTCAAAAGTATGTAAAAGTGCAAACACTTTAAAGGAAAAATATATTGCCCTGAATATGGTATAATAAAAGTAAAGGGGAACAACACATAACAGCTAAAACAAAGGATAAGTAATCTTCAAACCCATTGTTCAGTCTTGCCCTCCTTATAAATATAGTTGGTGAATCAACAAAGATATTAGACATCTCTTTGAAATTAAACTGCTTGATATCACTTTTAAAAAGAAAAATGCGAAACAAAACAACTAGACAGCTTTCTCTAAATTATGTCTCATGATATTTGTATTGCTCCATCGATCACCAAAGACATTATGGCTTTCTTTATGAATTAATGATTATACATTTGTTAATTAAAACAACAAATAAAGGAAAAGAGTAATGTATTTGAGGAGAAAAGGACCTTTGTGTCAGGCATAAGACTTTACATGTTATAAAACATTCTTCTTACAATATTATCTGTTTTGCATTCTTGTTTTCTTTTTTTTGAGCTTCATATCCTGTCTTTCAGTGGAACTTGATAAGGAAATGTGTAATGTATTTTATTTCGAACAAGTTCAAAGGATATGTAATTTACCTTCCTATAGATGGTTATAGTACAATTTAAATGATGCATGGCTGTTAGAATGACATTGTTCTGTCCTCTATATGTACTCTTATTTATATGTCCTTGCTGCTCACACACCTCAAAAACATTAGAGATTAAAACAATTTGGAAAACTTGTTTACATGAGAGAAGTGTTGACAGTTGGGGGAGCTAATGGAATGAGATAACATGGAAATATAGTAGAAAGCTGATGAGCTATAATGGGGTTTTCATTTTAAATTGGCAAATTTGCCATAAATAGGCAGTGTATCATGGGGTTTTCATTTTATTTTTAAGTTTCCATGCTTCTTTACACTATTTATGGACATCCAATATGACAACCAGCCATACAGGAAAGTTCAGTTTTATAATTTCCTATTCAAGTAACTATTCTATCACCTAATATTTTAGCAAATATGGGAAGTACCAAAGTGACCCCGACTCTTGAGGAATACACGAGTGAAAATAACCAACCAATAGCACATTCCAAACATACCTTCTAGGTTTTTTATTTTCTTTGGTCAAACACACATTCTAGGGTTAAGCATCAATGAAACTGAAAGCAATATGCATCACTAAACACTTTATTAAGTCACACCCACTCGAAAGTAATACACTAGAGTGCAACTGAAACCTCATTCATGTATCAATAGCAAAAGATAATCCCCTCAGTTGTAGACATTCATAGCATAACGATGCTTTTTTCCTTTTTCTGTACCTCATGTCCTGCCCATTGCCACCAAACAAGTGCATACTGAGAGACAAAAATATCACGAGAAACCCATGTCATGCTCGCAAAGCCAACCTTATAACTGCCTCCTCAAAAACAGTTTTCTTCTTACATCCCAACCCACAAAACCTCAGCACACAAACACTTAGATTGTTTTTGTCAGCACCACTCACTATTAAGTAAAGACCTTTCTGATCACCACCATATCCACAAACTTCAACCAAGATCCCTCCCCAAAAAGAAAAGATAAAGAACCTACAATCTCAAGCTTAGTCTACCACCTGCTCCAAATTCATATCACATGAAGAGGTAAGTTTACGCATTGGACCACTTCAGAAATAGCTAATTACACAATGCTCCTCCTTAGTCACTTCAAATCGCCAATACAGTTACACTTGAGTCCCACATTTCTATGCAAATCTAAATCAAGCTCCCACTAATCCAAGAAAACTCAATTCCACATCGCACATACACTTAAATTAACCATTTTCATAAAACCAATGCAGGATCAATAAAAACAAGAAAAATTACAACAAAATTAAAAACAAAGCAAAAATTTACCACCAGCAGATCCAAGCATTTGAATTCCAATCCCCTTTTTGTTGCAATAACATTTGAATCTCAATTCTTCCTCATCTAAAGCCTCATCCCCTACGTCAAACCCTCGCAGATTCCCAGAGAGAAACAACCAAATTTGTGTATCTATATAGACGTATACAAATACGTACACATAGAGAGAGAGGACGACAGAGAGTGATGTGAGAGAGATGAAATATGGTAGAGAAACCTCTCCGCGCTATATATATATAGAGAGAGAAAGAGAGAGAGAGAGTACGAGTGCGTGATGCAAACGAGGAAGAAATGAACGAGAGCGAGCGAGAGCGCGAGAGAGAGAGAGAGAGAGAGGAAAGCGATGGGGTTTTAGAGAGAGAGTGTGCGTGTGTGAGGTGGTAAGTCACGTGCAGAGCGAGGGGGGATCTGGGGACCTCTCCCCGACAGCCAGCTGGCAGAGAAGGTGGCTCACCAACATCCACACACCATCATCCGCGTGAAACACCCTTTTCTCGTTTAAATCTCTAATCTTTCACAAATTAATATTGAAAAATAAGAATTCAAACCAATTAATTATTTAATTAATGCAGAGAAAGAAATAATAATAATAAATAAAAAAAAGTAAGTGTGAAAGTAGTACAAGATGTAAATGGACAAACAACAACCACAACCAAACACCACCACCTGTCTTTTAGTACCAAGAGTACACCTTTGGTGGACCAAATCAGTCAATACAATAGCCCCATGGGGCTTTTAGCCTATGCTTGCTTAGCCAAACTTCAAACTTCAAACTTCAAACTCTTCTAGGTCTTTTCCCACGTGCCTTTTTTTTATTAGGTCAAGTTGGTGATGATATTCAACTATCTTAGTCTCTGTTGCTAGTCTTGCAAATTTGTAACTCTCTCTACTTTGATATTTATTCTCCTACCACTTGTGACAAAGCTAGCTCTAAGTTCACCCATCATTGTCCAAATCCTTTTACCGACTATATTTTATATTTTAATCAATACATATATAAAGACTTTTACCTCTCATCACTATTAGCATATAGATGCAGAGATCGCAGCAACGTGATTGATTCGTTGCCTACGATGTTGGGAGAAGTCAACTAAACTTTAACATTAAGAGAAAGGAGAACTCGTAACAAGGAAAACTTGCGGAAGGTCCATTGTCAAAACCTGCCTAATAAAATAACCCAAACCATTTTTAGCGTAAGCAACTATCAATTGTTGATACGTTGTGCACGAGTAAATGTTACACATAGCATTCATGCATGTGGTACGTAGACAAATTTTGAGCGTAGTGTTGTGCTTGAGTGAATATCAAATGTTGATATATATAATGAGAATCTATATTGTGGAGTTCATGAACATTAATAACTGTTAGTTGACAATTGTTTGCATGTTTATTAGCTCTCACCTATATGCAAATTTTCGTATTAGTTAATTTTGTATTAATTGTGGTGTGAATGTGTGACAATTTTGGTATTAATGAATTGTTTTCTTATTAAAAGGTCTTCTTATCATTTAAATGAGGTTTAACAATTGATTTGGCAACGTTCATGGGCTTGGCAACCAATGAATGTTCCTACTCTGAATATCTTTCATCCGAAATTTCTTCAGGCTAAGGGGCCAGTCTTGGTCTCTCCTTTTTGTCAATTGGGGTTCTGGATCAAGAAACTAGGAGATGGCTTTTGACGTTCCATGATAGCTCTTATTTACTTTGTGTTGCTTATGTGGTTTACTCGTTTTTTGTGTTTCATTGGTTAGGCCCATTTCATGCTGAACAATTCTCGCGCTATACAAAAGACTATATTTACATAGGAGGCCTTCTTTGACAGAACTTGAGAGGCGTTGGTGTGCTCTTTCGATGGGCTTCTCTTAGCTTTAGTTTGTTATTTGTGTTTTGTTCATGTGGTTTGTTCGTTTGGTGCTCCATTGGTTATGACCCATTGCATGTTGGACAAATCTCGCGACGTACAAAGGACTATGTTTACATAGGATGCCTTCTTTGACAAAACCTGGGAGGCGTTGGTGTACTCTTTCGATGGGTTTCTCCTAGTTTATGTGTGTTGGTATGGTAGAGTTGTTTTGGAGGTGATTATTTTGTGTTTGTGCTTTTGTCTGGACTCTTTTGTTAGTCTAGTGCATGTGTGGTGCTCTTTCTTTGCTCAGGGTTTTCCTATGTGGTTTTCCTCAGAAGGTTTTAATGAGGGTACTCTTAACATGCCATTTCCTTTGTGTTGTTCTTGGGATATTAATGGCATTTATCTTCCTTTAAAAAATAATAATAATAATAATAATTGGCTTATTCGTTATTGTGAGATAATTCAATTTTGATAGTTTAGAACTATTGATAATGAGATAAAAATAAATGATGTGGCAAAAGACGTACACTGCCATGTCATGTGGCACATAAATTAGTATATCAAAATATTGGTGGACTAGTTGGTATTTGCATAATTACTGATTAGTTTATTTTTTATTATGAGATAACTCAAATTTGATAGATTGGGTTATTGATAATGAAATATGCCAAATGAAGATTAGATTTGACATGTGAATGGATGAATATGTTACAGTACATGGAGAAGATTTGGCTTGAGTAAATGTCAACTGATAGCCTCAGCCTAACTTCAAACTTTCAAGGAAATTCCCTTTGAGCTTTCAGGTTAACCTATCTAAAGTTTAATAAATAGCTTCAATCCAAATTTCAAGTTGTACTTAATTCCATTATTTTCTCTTTGTTTACTTCTCCTTTCACCTTAAAAAACGCACATTGTGATAATGAGTACTTTAGAGAAAACTAAGCTATAATGTCTTGGAGGAGGTATTATGCAGACCTTGAAACCTTAGTAGTGGTATGGATGCGACTCTTATAACAAGCCTTTGAGTGTCTTCATTAATTTTCAATGTAAGAACACTTCATTTAGTTAGAAAGCTAACATTATTTGGGCAATTGTGACAAACTCATATTCAAGGGCGGAGTTAGAAATTTATACAGGACTGGCTATATTTTCTTTCATTATGTATAACTTGTATAAGGAGTTGTTCAGTTGTAGTGGACCAATTTTGCAAGGGTGAGGTAGGCTAATTTTCACTTGGTAAGATGAATTTCCTAAAAATTACCACCAAATTGTTTCCAAAAACTTAGTCTAAGAGTGAATACGTCCTTGCCCATATTGAATGTACTTATTGTAAGCACTTTAAATCGAATACCCAAGTTCATAAATAGTTCAAATTGTTTGATTTCTATAATAATCCAAGAAAACTATTTAATTTTCTTTTAAAGACAAGTTAGACAAATTGTGTGTTGTATGTTTGTTTGAGAGGAAGAGAGAAAGAGGGGAGTGGTGGCTTGAATGAAATTGAAGAGATTGGTTATCCAGTTATTTTTTAATTATAGTTTAGCAAATGGAAAAGTTTACTTTAAAATGGCTATTAGTTTCATGCTTAAAAAAATATTTTCCTTATATACTTAAATACGATAACAGTAATTTTAATTGAAAATGAAAATATTAAGGTTTTCTACTATCCAAAAGTTTACCAAGTTTCAACCTTTACTACGCAAATATTTTTTTTTGCTTTTTTGTCAACTTTATACTCGAAGTTTGATTTTTCTAACAATTTCATGCATTCATTAGTCTCTTGGTCAAGAAGTTTGTTAACCATTGACATAGTAGTAGATGAGCCATCAAATTATACAAAAATAATTATTAAAAATTATAAACATTTTAAAATAAAATAAAAAATCTATCTCCATCTTTGTCTCATGAGCTACGAGCCAAATGATAATCTCTAACTTCACGATATGGTACCAAAGCTTCTCAACTAATCAATCTTTTTCTTATTTAGCACAAATAAGTAGAGGACATCTTCCAATTTTCACATATTATTGATTTATGGTCATTTTAAGTTGACAATAGTAAAAGATGTTTGTGTGGTTGTAGCCAATGTCACAACATGTGAATTTTTCTTTGAGTAAATTTAAGCAGTTATGCAAATTAAATATCAAAATCCAGAGTTGTTCTTTAGAGATCGCACTTTTGTTTCATAGGTATTGAGCTACATACTCCCATGACTAAGAGGGAAAGTGTGAAGTGAAGGCAGTATAGTAGGTATGAAGGGAATTTGGATATTGATATACATTTTGTCCTACTTAATTTTATATTTTTATGCATTGGATATTATGCGATGGAGAGAGAAACACTGAGGGAGAGTGAATCACTTGGGGAGAGTGATGCAGCTGGGCATGGTGTTCATGGGAATGAGAGGTTAGGCATTAGGGATGGCAACGAGCCGATTAGGGGCCGGGTATAACAATACCATCCCCATCCCCGGCCTCATCCTGGTTTTTCATTTTCGGGAATCCCCGTCCCCATAAGGGGATTAAGTCCCAAACCAGGCCTGAAATACCCGAAATTTTTTTATATAAAAAAAATTAAACAGTCCATATTACACTTCAATTTCACCTTAAACTATCATTCAACACAATTAAAATCAATTGAACTATAATATTTCACTCAACTACTCAAAATCATATCAATTCAGTTTGACAAGACTAATAAAATCATATAATAATAAAAAGTCAAAAGCTTCACCATCCAACAAAGTTTATAATCCAACTCATTCATCATCAAAAGAGAAACAACAAAAAGTTCATCCCAATCTCACAAAAACAAATGATTCCACAACATAGTTTAAAGTAAGCACAAACACATCCAAGTCTACAACTAGAAAACCAATCACAAATAAATATGAAAAACAAACTACACTTTCATAAAATGAAATCCCCCAGACTCATGTGCTTTGTTATTCTTAGCTTCAATCGAAAAACAAAGACATGTTCTATGTTTCAATAGTAGACTCCTAATAAAAAAGAAAACGTAAGAGAAAGATATTTTTTTTTATAAAGATAATTAGAAGCTAATGATTAAATAAGAGAAAGCCATTAAAAAAGAGCGATTAATATGAGAATGTTACCTCTTCCTCATTGTTATCAACCTCCTCATCTTGAACAGTGATTTTTTAGCTTCATTATCATTAGAGCTTGAAGCTAACCATATAACAAAAAAAAAAAAAAAAAGCAAATACTAATAAATTTTTTATTTACTTAAATTGAAAATTATAACCACAAAAATATTTCAATACATTTAATTGCACTTCATAACCAATCACAAGCACACATCAATGCCTCCATTGTTTTTGAATGAAGTCAGTTGTAGTGTGTGGACTTATAATCCTTCCACTTGTACTAAAGCAAGACTCTGAAGAAATCGTAGATACAAAAATGACCAAAATATATCTAGCAATATCATGCAAAGTAGGATATTTGATCGCATTTGATTTCCACCAACACAATATATCAAAATCATCATCATCATTCCTAGGTAAAAGAGATTCCTTGAGATAATGATCCAACTCATATTTCACATATGTGGTTATAGTGGAATGAGAAAGAAACACATCCAATTGCTTTACCAAATCAAGTTTAGGTATAGATACCATTGACGAAGATGTGTGAATTGAAGATTCAGGTTGCTCTTGCTGACTTTCTAGAGATTTTGATTGATACTCATGTTGGAAGTTTGAATGAAATTCAAGAGCCTTTGTCCCACATTGGTAGAAAGTAGAAAGAGTGAGGTCTTTATAAGTGTGGAAGTCTCACACTTAGTAAATGGAAGTGGGTCAAGTGGAAACAAATTGGGCTTCAAAAACTATTTGGGCTTTGAATATTGTATAAAATTCTATAATATTTAATGGTAAAAAAGATGGGCCTTGAGCCTTGGGGCACTACTTGGGCACGTTCAAATTTAAATTAATTTTTTTGGTTTCGAAATAATAATTTTTTATTAATTCGGATTAGTTTAATTAACTGTTTTCTAACAATTGTGATTATTCTGATAAGGTTTCAGAGTTTTATTTAAATCGAACAAGGCCTCATTCGTTAGATACAAAAAAAGCATTCTACAAGCATTTCACATTGTCTGAGAGGAAAAGAAACAAAGTTTTCTAAGTCCGAGTGCTAGGGCTTAAAATACAGACAGTTGAATCCTAGAAGGCAGTCACCTGTAAAACTTCAAGCACCGAGGGATGAAATTACTGTCTTTAGGACATTGCATCAAATCTGCAAGCCTTTATCTCGAATCCAAGTCAGTTTTATTAATTGTTGTTTACTGTATTCTGTATTACAGTTTGTATCTATTTTGTTCATATTGATAATATATAGTTATTTTAAGGGAGTTTCACTAAAACACCCAAAATGTTGAAATTATAAAAAAACCCAAGCATTATTTAAACATATAAACACACCCAAAACCCATTATTACACACACTCAAAACCCATTTATAAACACACCCAAAAAGTTGACTTTGTGGTTGATTTTGGGTGTGTTTCTATGTTTAAATAGTGTTTGAGTTTTTTTATAAATACATGTCTAAGATTGGGTTTATTTATAAATTTGTATTATTTTAAATAGTCGCTGATTACTGTATTTCCAACAACTCCTTGACCAAGTCATAAAGAATATCTTTATATTTCTTGATCTCTTGGGTTGCATTCTCTAGATATATGAGAGGGCACAAAAACTCAATTTGTTTCGTCTTATACGTTGGATCCAAAATACTTGCAACTCCCATCAAACCGTGTATCGTATCCCAATATTTCTCACACTTTTGTTTGCATTTGTAATGTCATTGCTTGTACCTTTTCTTGTTCATAAACAAGCCATGCATAAATTGAAAATATAATAGCACAATTATTCTTAAAGTAAAGATTAGCAGTAGGATACTTGGTCTCCTAGAAAAGGAAAGTCGCATCATAAAACATTGTCAATTTGTCAACAAACTCTTTTGTCTTTGCCCAATCACTTTCATTGGACATTTCTTTATACAAAGGCTCACATTACTTCAAACGAGGAAAAACATCTTTGTATATCATTGCAATTTTAAGCATGGAATAAGTAGAGTTCCATCTAGTCTTACAATCAAGTTCTAACATTTTAATGGTTGGAACTATCAATTATTTGGCTGCTTCAATAAATTTATCCTCTCTTTTTTGGGTTCCTAGCCAATATGCAACACTATACCTAATTTTCTCAATACTCTTTTTAATCACATCTAAGCCATCTCTCACCACCAAATTTAAAATATGAGCACAACAACACATGTGGAATAAACATCTATCTAATATAAGTGAAGTATAACAAATCTTGTAGAGAAACAGTTAAGGTAGACAACTTACGGTCAAGATTCCAACCAAACATGCATTCTAATAAAGGATCCACAAGTACCTCCGCTCTGTGTGGACATGGAACATATATGAACCTATAATGAAAACCAAATAAGTCACAATCTAATTATTGTAAAAAATGAGTAATGAGAATTTAAATAAGAACAATAGAATAAATTACCTTATTAGACGGCTGTTGGGGTCTTTTTCGTCCGAAGGCTCATCCGGCTTGTTGATTTTTGGATCGCCATAGAGTGATGAATGAAGACTTTGTTACCCCTTTGTCTGAGTTAGTGAGAACTAGACCCAAAGTATCCCGAGGGAGAAGCAAGTCACAGGGGAGTACTTTGTTCTTCTTCCAGTAGCTGCGTGTTTTGTATTGATGTTTCCTGCAACTCGACGAAGAGTTGAAGATGACTTGCTGATGTTGACATGAGCTTGACATGAGAGCTTGGAGTGTGGGAGCTAAAGACCCACAAGTTTAGCAAATGAGAATGCATGTGCTTGGCTTGGTGTTGGATATGTTTGAGTTTGGTGTTGATAATTTGTTGTTTGTGGCTATGGCTATAGGGATTTAAGAGTTTCAAGAGAAGGAGGATGGAAGGAAAAGCTTGAGATTTGAAGGCTATGGTGTTTAAAGTTTGGAAGGAAGGAAATGCTTGGAGCTAGGTGATGCTTTATGGATTTAAGAGTTTCAAGAGAAGGAGTATGAAAGGAAAAGCTTGAGGTTTGAAGGCTATGATGTTTAAAGCTTGGAAGGAAGGAAAAGGTTGGAGCTAGGTGATGATTTATGGGAGTTGATGGCTGCTGGGATGCTTGCGGCAGCCGAGTAAGGGAGTGTTGGCCAAAGAAAAATTAGAAGTTGCTGGAATGCTTGCAGTAACTGAAGAAAGGTGAGATTTCATGGTTGTTGAGAAGCTTGCAACAACCAAGATTGATCTTGGCTGAGAAATGCCTCCCAATTTATAGAAGGTGGGGGTTTTCCTTTATTTCCAATAGGTAAAGGGAGGTGCTGGAACCAGCCTATTTCCAGTGGCTAAAAGGGAGTACTAGGGCATGCTATTTTCCAGCAGGTGAAGTTAGGTACCATAAACTGATTATTTCCTATGGATAAAAGGAAGCGCTGGAAATGGCTTGTTTCCAGCGGTAATAGAGAGTGCTGGAAAAGGCTTGCTTCCAACGGGTAAAGCTAGACATTTGGAAAATGACTATTTCCTATGGGTAAAAGGAAGTGCTTGAAAAATATCTCATTTGCTCACCCACATTGGAGAACTCTAAGTAATGGGCTCGGACTTTGGTGCTCCCAAGTAGCTAGCCCAAAGTCTCCATTATCCAAGAGCTTCGTTGGCCTTGTGGACCTTCGTAACATTCTACACCACAATCCCTCATGCAAGCCCTGTAAACCACATGACTTTGGTTCATGTGAGCTTGGTAGGTGATTGTCATAGGAAAAATATATTATTGATTTGCATGGCATGTACACTATTTATATATTTATTTAATAAATTAATTCACAAAATACAGCTTGAATTAACGCATGACCAACATTATATGTTATATTAGGTTTTGAATGTCTTTAGGCTTCCTGTGACTTTTTTGGGCCTCAACAATGGCTTTGTAGATTCTATGCATCATCAATGAAATGTAATGTGATAGTCATGAATCGTCTCTTTTGATTATTCGATATCCACACATTCGTTGTGATGACAATTCCACTTTTGTTCCCAAGCTGGAGATCTACGTTTCCTTTTATTCACACCAACTTGAGTTGAACCTGATTTTGCAGTGTTGTTTTCATTTTCAGTTGGTGTTGGGTTGTTTTATATTTCAATTTGCCGCATAGAGTTGTTTTGATCCTCATTTGGGGTTTGAGGAGCTTGAATCTCTTCATTATGGTCACCCATCTAGCCAAAAAAAAAAATTATCATTTGCCTATTAAAAAAAGAAAGAATAATGCAACAAAAAAAAATGTAGTCATAAGTTGATTAAAAGAAGAAAATTAGATTGAAATTATATCCTAATATTCAATCAGTACATACACAAAGAACTAAACTTATTAAAAATATGATAAAAATTAATGGAACTCATATCCTACTATTTAATTTTGTCAAATATAAAATTAAAAGATCATACAAGTGAATTAAGTCCACTATCTATAAATCTAACATAGAAAATCAACAATTGAATGGACAAAAGAAGAATATGTGGTTGTACAACAGCCATGCTACTTTAACGTACTAATCTAACTTAAATTAATATTATTTAATTAGTTATTTATACAATTGTCTAAGAACGGGAAAATGTTTATCACTTTGTTTGCTCATCATCATAAAAAATATGGTACCTTAAACAAAGTAAACCAAATTCAAGAACTGACTACGTGCGATAATTCTTCACCACATTTAAAGGCATGCATATATTTGAGTTGATTGTCCACTAACTTGAACTCTTAAATGTTCCTATGCAAAGCACCTTATGCGAATCACCTTTAAAAGAGCCTTCTCCAAATATCAAATTGCCTCAATTTCTGAAGTTTCAAATCATGGGGTTTCTGTGAAAATACAAGATTGAAAAAGATGTGAAGGACTTGATTCTGATAGAGATTAAGGAAAAGATGTGAAGGTTGGACTTGATTATGACATATATTAAAAACGAGATTAGAACTTTGTTTCAAACTTTAATTGCTTAGAGTCAGAGAGATATAAGAATTAGGAAGCGAGAAGGTGAATGGTTGTGTTGGAGTTGGAATAAGGAACGTTTGTACATGAGATGGGTTTAGGAATTATGGTAACTTTTTAATTATTATATTATATATATTTATTAATTAAAATAAATACAACACTTATCGGGCCGGATTCGGGGATATGGATAATAATACCATCCTTGACCCATATCCTATGGGGTATTTTTAAAAATGGGGATCCCTGTATCAGCCCCCGTTTTCCTCCAGAAAATTCTCCCTGTTAGGGCCAAAGACCTTACCATACGCGGATTATTGCCATCCCTATTAGGCATATTTCTAGAGAGTTCAGAACTAAGTCCAAGTTGTTCTGAATTCAGATTGACCATCGGTCTTTTCTAATTTATGAACACGTTGGAGCAAGGAATTTTCACATCTCCTTTTATTTGGGATGTGTTGCATGGCTCATAGATCAACGGATGTAACTTATAGGCTTAATTATCCTTATTTATTTTGAAAGTTTCAAAGAAACTCCTTCATTTTCTAGGTTGAGCGACAAAACAACAATGGTTGTTCTTTAAGATCTCTTAATGTATTAACGAAGTTGTCACGTCCTTAATACTTCCTCAAGGGAGAAAATCATTAGGAGTGACAAAATCTGTTAATAAACTGGCAGCAAAATTCAAATTTCATTTAACAATTATCAAGACAATGCTTGACTTATCAATCCAAATTCAACTTCAAAATAACCCAAGGTATCATCATAAGTGTCAAATGCACTTGCTTATTAAAGAAACATAGAGCAAGAACCCTAAACATTCCAGAAAAATTCAATAAACATAAGAAATACACCAGCTGCGCTACTAAATCACTTGATTATGATTTGGAACTTTTGAATCTCAGTAGAAATTTGTTGGAGATAGTTTATCAATGGCATTCCTTTTTGTCCTCTTGGTCACATCAACACTAATGGTGGTCTCCATCAAACATGTTGGTTTCACTTGGGGTGAATTCCATGTAAATCTATTGTTTCAATGCACATCATGTACATAAACCTGCCAATCCAATAAATTATAGAAAAGAAAAATAAAGATTTATAAAATGTTGCGCTCCTTTTGTACAAAGAAAGTAAAAACAAATTGATATACTCACCATTTCCAAACGGAACGTCTCCAAACTAGAAAAAAAAACCTAAGTAAGTATGACAAAAGATTCCAACCATGACTATTTCCAATTGACATATTCAAGTTGGTCAAATGATGGAACTCATGGAATGTCTGCCTACAGAATATCCAAACTTCCGCTTTATCCCAAGTTAGTACACCATGACCATGATCATGTAGATAATTCAAGTGTACAACATATCCTAGTGCTTTCGCTAAAAAGAAAGAAAATAACAAGAAAGTGATTAAAAACACCTCTTAAATACCAAAAAGTTTACCAAAATAAAATCAGTGCACTAACGCCCACTAAAACATTTAATTAAAAGGTAATGTCTCACCCCAAATGTACACTCGCCCAGGGTCAGACACCTAACATGAGTCAAACCAGCCATTATCATAAAAGCTCTATCAATAAATTCTCTATTATTGGGGTAATTTAGATATTGCCACCCAACTTGAATTATTGGTCCAACATAGGAAAAACATTTCTTCCATTTCATAAGTCCCCAAGATGTCTTCATCGATGACAAGGCTCTCCAAATTTGGTGCATTAGTTACAAAACTATATGTATCTAGGTTGTCGTTGTCATCCTCAAAATTAAACGATGATTGCACCTTAATGTATAAAGCCTTCAGACTTTCCGAATTGACATCAAAGTTTAGTTTTTCATCAGGATGTTCGTTCAGACAGTTTATGTAGAAATCTTGCAAGGATTCTTCGTAATAATATGAGATGTCCACATGCACAACCTTGAAAGATAGGCGAGAATCTGGTGGCACAATGACTTTCACTTTACTCAATTTCAGAACCTTGAGATGATGACGTGTAAATACTTCCACAGGTAGCTAGAAGTTACCTTGATCATCGACTTCATCGTCATATGGACATATAGAAAGGTCCAACTTCTTGACCATGCAGTTTAGAGAAGCACAAATCATAATGGTGATGGCAGAGCGTCTGGTGTGATAATCAAATTCCATTTTGACCTTGTTGAGAGCAAATAGTCGACGAATTGGGGGGCGGAGAAGTGATCGGAGGATAAATTTTTTGCAAGCCTTGCCTTTTGATCGATCTTGCCAGAGTTTTAGTACTTGCCTTTGAGTGAACAAAAGATTTCAATTAATTGGAAACATAGATACATTCATTTTTGAAAGAAAAGTTAGATACATTCATTTTTGAAAGGAAAGTTCCCAATTTTTCAGCATACTCACCATTCAAAATACGCGAGGCCAAAGTTGATGCCTTGTGAGAAGTATTATTGCTCTTTGCCTTGGATCTGACTGAAAATTCTTTATCCTTAAGTTTCTTCTACTTAGGAGGAGATATGGTCATCTCCTAAGTACAAGAAACTTAAGGATAAATAAGTTTTTGACTATGTCAACAAAAAGAAACAAGAAGTGGTTGCAAGGCTTCATGAATTAGATTATACATAAGTGAGGGAGGCCCTCCCCTTTTACTTAAAACTAGAAAAAGATGGCTTGTGAGCCAATTTTGAGGAATTATTGATTCTAGAGGAAAGGTTTTTTTATGTTAAGGGTCAAGGTTGAGTGGGCAAAGGAAGGAGATAGCAACACCAGTTTCCTTCATAAAAAAATGCAAATGGGAGATGAAAACAGAACCTCATTGACAAAATGGAGTTGGAGGAGGGAGGCTTTGTTAACAATAATGAAGCAATTGAACAAGAACTGTCAAGATTTTACAAGAATCTTTATACAACCAACAAGGACTGAAATTGTGTGGCTCAACCATTCAATAGCCTAGAAGGGCTGAATAGGCTTTTATCAGTTTTAAGTACAATTTTAATATTACCAAGTTAAAATTAATCCAATTAAATTTAGTTCCAAATCAATAAAATAACCAAGCAAGAAAAATAAAGTACGCATCGAATTTTAACACGGATTAAAAAAACCATGGGCACTGTGCCTGTAACAACCCGGTCCTTAATTAATAGTTAATTATTAATTTATTCCAGTAAAAGATCATTATACCCTTAGAATATTTTAGTGATTTAAAAGTTGACTTTTTGATCAGGAAGTGAGGATTTTAGTTATACAGTTGCATAGAGCGCCGCATGACGAGTTCGTAGACACATAGTGGACTCAAATCGGAGTTGTAATGAAGAAGTTATGATCAAAAGAAGTTTAGTGGCATAATCATAAATATTTCGAAGTCAGTTAGTTTTAAACCCAGATTTCTGCATTTCTGGGGCTGGAGCACCTACTTTGAGAGGTGATTCCTCCAGCTTCGACCACCGATTCAAGCAAAACCGATCCCAAATGAACCACCTGACTTCCCACTTCTAGCCCCACTCTTTGTGGCCCGATCTAGTTAAAACCAAGAAACAAAGTGTTGGATGCTTTTCATAAACTTTCGCTCGCTCTCCGTCATCCGCCACTATTTTCGGTGATCCAGGTATGGAAACTCATCTATTTCTCGAGCCCTAGCTACTGGTTAGGTAGGATTTCAGAAATTTCTAGCGTAGATAACTTAATCTTGGATCCAAAGTTTAGCTGGATTTCGGGTTGAGATTCCGGCCACTTCCGGCTAGTTTTTGGGGTAGGTCCAAGAACAAAAGTGGCTCTAAATAGGGTGTTACACCTAGGGTAGGAGTCTTAAGCCGTGATTTAGAGTTATCTAAACCCTGTTATGGGATTAGCAGTAGTTAGTTATAGGTTGCGCCCGGATAGAAGCAGATTCCGAGGCCCGCCATGATTAGGAACAGATGAAAGAACTACGTGTGGCTTGATCCTCGTAAAGGGTACGAGGTAGCCGGCTATTAGGTGCAGCCACGAGTTGAGTCTTTCACTTGTTTATTGTTTTAAGGGCACTTCGGTCATTTACGACCCACATCCACCAAGTGTCGTTAACAGTGGTTCGACCCAATTCCAAAGTGGAAATTAGGTCAGTTGTTTCAATTGGTATCAGAGCATTAGGTTAACTTCCTGTAGACACAACATTACATGTGCATTCTTATTTTAAGAAATTGCTAGACAGTTATTTTGTTATTTTACCTCATTGGCGTGGGTGAGTAAATGACATCCGAAGGGTTTGAAAAATTTGCTGAGGTTTTCATATGAAAAACATATTATGTATATATATATATATTTTAAGTTCAGTTGAGAACCAATTTATTGAAAGTTTATGTAAATAACAGATTATGATTTTCAAACCCACCACAGGGGTACCCCTAGTTGCCTTGAGACAGTTCATGCCCCACGAGTTTGAGACGCCAACCGCGTGGTGCCGCTTATGCTCTGATTGAGATGTTGTCTCCGAGACTGCCAATGGATCAGCCGACTACGGTCCTCGAGTCCTCGCCAGGTGGCTCGGGTTGACTTTATGTCACCGAGACCGCCAGGGAATTGACTGACATCGTGAATTAACGGTTATTAGGAATTGACGGATCAGATATGGGGTTACGCCTAGGTGGAGAAAATTTAAGTTCTGAGATGCTTTTAAACTAAATTAAGGATTTTATACAGTTACCATTATTTATTTAAACATCACAAATGTTTTACAAGTAATAGATGGAATATATATATATATATATATATATATATATTTACTTATGAACTTTACTTATTTTAGTCAAGTTTGCTTTAATTTATCTTATTTTATTTTATTTAAGTTGTTAGCCTTTATCTTTTTATTATTGGATATGATATTAAACAGCTCAAGTATTTCTAGCATATTTTGCCCCACGAGTCTTAGAGTTATCCTGACTGTGGGAGCTGAATTGCGATCAAAGTTGACTAGATATCTCCGAGTCCAAAGAAGGATTACAGGCAGGATGAGTTATACACTCAATGTTTTTCAGTAGAATTACTGTTTGGTAAGTTATGTATAAATAGGAATACACGAGTTAGAATGTTTGAGATTGCCAGTGTATTATTGTTGATCCGAAGGTTGAGATGAATCTTATGAGCAAATTGATTTATTTGATTTGTTGCAACCTGAGACTTGAGTGTTACGATGCTTGATTCCTTTTGGATATAATTCGCTACATGCTGGCAGCAGATATATATATATATATTTAAACATATATGCTTGTTTTGGTAGAATGTTTTGGGAAATGTTCAGTTACAGGAGAGACTCAGCCGAATTTTTGGTAGAAGTCACACTTGAATTTCATTTAATTTCAGTTGAAAGGAAAATTAGTCTTTTGTGCCCAGCATTAGCCAAGTGTCGGACACTCATAGGATTTTAGCTAAATATCAGATTAATGGCAGCAGAGTTTTAAATTTATCAGAAATTCAGTTAGTTATAAGATCTTTTCAGAGTTTTATGTTTTCTTAAGCCACCCCAAGTATTTAGATATAAATGTGTTGCCTTCGGATTTTATTAATTGCCTTATAGATACAGTTATTGAGATACAAGTGGTGAGTGCAGTATTAGAAGAGCAGACTTGAGAACCCGAGTAGCAGTCGTGGGCCCAATACCCTCACCCTCTCAAGTAAAAGGTATGTAAATTTTGAGGATGAAATTTTTATAAGGGGGTAGAATGTAACAACACGGTCCTTAATTAATAGTTAATTATTAATTTATTCCAGTAAAAGACCATTATACCCTTAGAAAATTTTAGTGGTTTAAAAGTTGACTTTTTGACCAGGAAGGAATTTGGGGATTTCAGTTATACCGTTGCGTAGAGCGCAGCGAGACGAGTTCGTAGACACGAGTGGACTCAAATCGGAGTTGTAACGAATAAGTTATTATCAAAAGAAATTCAGTGGCATAACCGTAAATATTTCGAAGTTCGTTAGTTTTAAACCCAGATTTCTGCATTTCCAGAGGGAGGGGGCTGGAGCAGCAGACTCGAGAGGTAATTCTTCTCAGCTTCAACCACCGATTCAAGCAAAACCGATCCCAAATGAACCACCTGACTTCTCTCTTCTAGCCCCAGCTCTTTGTGGCCCCAATCCACCGCCGTAGTTGGATAGTTTTTCCTAAACTGCCGCTCGTTCTCCATCACCCGCCACCATTTCCAGTGATCCAGGTATGGAAACTCATCTATTTCTCAAGCCCTAGCTGCTGGTTGGATAGGATTTCAGAAATATACTTGATCTTGGATCCAAAGTTTAGCCAGGATTTCGAGTTGAGATTCCAGCCACTTCCGGCCAGTTTTTGGGGTAGCTCCAAGAACAAAAGTGGCTCCAAATAGGGTGTTACACCTAGGATAGGAGTCTTGAGCCGTGATTTGGAGTTATCTAAATCCTATTATGGGATGAGCAGGTAGTTAGTTATAGGTTGCGGTCCAGATAGAAGCAGTATCTCCTAGGCCCGCCACTATGTGATCGAATAGAGGAAAGAACTACGTGTGACTTGATCCTTCGAAAGGGTATGTAGGCAGCCGACAGTTATCAGGTGTAGCCACGAGTTGGAGTCTTTCAATTTGTTTATTGTTTTCAGGCACTTTGGTCATTTACGACCCACATCCACCAGTGTCGTTTTAAATGGTTCGACCCGGATTCCAAAGTAGAAATTGGGTCAGGTCGTTTCAATCAATATAAACCAATCCACTAAGACAAAAAGCAACACAAAAGAGACTAATTGACTCAAACACTTATCTCTTAGTGGTAGCCAACCCACTCTCTAGCTACTACTCTGACACATCTTTAAATTGATTCCACAATGTTGATCTTGATAGTGGCACGAACCTCCACGATCATCAATCACCACTAAGGCACGAACACTCCAATGAAAAGAATGATATGATATGGGTGCTAGGTTGATTAGATTCACAAGGAACAATCTAATCAACCTAATGATGTTATGCTTAATGAACTCTAAAAAAGATGATGGAAAATCTTAAGAGTTCATAAAAAGGCCAATTTCAGATTATGTGAGTTGTAAATTTTACGTCTACTAAAACAAGGTATTAATAGGGTTTAAAACTTGTTTAGTTAAGACTAGGAAGATGTCAGAAAACCCAACATAATTAGGAAAAGATTCTTTAAAAAAACACATGAAAATCAAAACTGAAAAACTGAAATATCATATTTCCCCTCGAGCTTGCATCCTAATTTTTCCAAAGCCAAAAGATTTGTGAATGCATGAATTCAATTTAAAACATTTTAAGCTTACTCCAAATTACTAACCACCTAGAAATGGATGCATGGTATCTAAGTCTAACTTACCTCTCCTAAATTCATATGAAGCCTTGTTTGATGATGAATGCTCGGCTATGGGCATCTTCAATCTTTTATTCGCATCACTCTTACTTTACCAACTTCATAACCTCACTCAGGACTCAATCCAAAAACATCCTAGTGCTTGCACAGAAAAGAAGCTGAGGGTAGAGAATGCCAATTTACAAATATGACACTTACAGGGAGGTAAGCTGAAAACTAGAAGGAAATAATTGGTATTCTATCTATGAAGGAGCAACAAGGTGGTTAGAGAGGCCTTTCGAAGAGGACTAAATAAGAAATGCTATTTTTTATTGTAGTATTGAGAAATCATTATGTCCTTATGGTTTTTGGTTGTTGTTTTTCAACGTCATTAAGATGTTGTTAAAAATGACTTTGGGAGGGTTTTTGAAGAGTTTCACAAGATATGGGTTATTAATGCAATCACCAATGAAACCTATATTTGTTTGTTTCTAAAGAAAGCAAATTCGGAATAGATTAGGGATTATAGGCATAATAGCCTAACAACCAGCTTGTACAAGATAATGTGAAGACTCTGGGTTGAAGACTAAATGAAGTAATTGGAGGCACCATTTCTCAATCTCAAGGAGTTTTTGTGACACAAAGATAGATTCAAGATACAGTTCTTATGGCCAATAAGGTAGTTGAAGAAACAAGAGTGAAGAAGGAGGAAAGGTTAGTGTTTAAAATTGACTTTGAAAAAGCTTACGATCTCATCGAATGAGACTTTCTAGTTCAGATCTTGGAAAAGAAAGGTTTTGGGGTTGAGTGGAGGTAGTGGATCATGGGTTGTTTAAAGTCAACCAACTTCTTAATCTTAATAAATGGACGGCCAGGATGTAAAGTTAGATCATCATGAAGAGTTCGACAAGGTGATATCCACTCTCCCCTTTTTTGTTCAATATCAAAGTGGACATTCTTAGCTGTTTTCTGGAAAGGGCCAAGGATGTTGGGCTTATTGAAGTGTTTTATTTTAGTATTGAAAGTTGCAGATGACACAATTTTCTTTTTATATGACAATGAAATTTGGTGGGACAACTTGTTATCGATGATGGATTGCTTTTGTGTTTTATCATGTCTCAAACTAAAGAGGAGCAAATGTTCTTTGATGGACATCAACATGGGGGAAGATAAGTTAGCACGACTCGCTAAGTCGTGGGGGTTGCAGAATCAGTACATAGTCATCTAAATATTTGTGTAACATCTCACATCGACCAACGGAGAAGGGGTGATATGCCTTATATGTACATGCCTGCCTCCATCTAGCACGAGGCTTGATTGAACGAATATTTATTTTCCCGTTGGACTAAGTGAGTGTTGAATGTGGTTCTGTTTGAAATTTATTGACCGGCAGGGGCCTTTGTTGTAAACTATTGAATTGTTTTGAATGCATGCTGCCAGTTGGGATATAAACTGTGATTTTAACAGGTTGAAATTTTGGGAAAAGTCAAATTTATAGGGGAGACTTTCCCGAAATTTCGGTAGAAAGTCTTGGTTCTTAGTAAGCGGATCCGGCATCGGTAAGATGTCAGAAATAATATGGGATTCATCTCAGATTCCGAGGAAATTTGGGGCGGGTCTTGTCAATTTGCGTCTTCCTTTAGGAAGAAATCAAAGGGCTGCAACTTTCTAGGACCCAATTGCAAAAGAGTGGTGATTTCCCCACTCCAATTTTATCAACTTACACTCATTTTATAGCTAAAAAAAGAGTGTAAGTGGATAAAATTGGAGTGGGGAAATCATTACCCTTGTGAAAAGTGTTAAGAAAATATTGTAAAACTATAAATCAACATTCCTTCCAAGAGGGGGCAGATTAATTTTGTTTCAATATGCTCTGGGAAGCTTACCCACTTACTACCTATCTCTTTTCAAAATGCGTTAGGGAGTGACTATAAAAATAGATAAAATAATGCTCATGTGGGTGAGTATAGGGTGAAGGTAAGAATGACCATCACATTAGTTGAGATTTGGTTTCTAAGCCAAATGAGAAGGGAGGGTTGGGTAGTGGTAATCTCTTGGTCATAAACAAGGCACTGTTAGGGAAATGGCAGTGGCATTTTCCACTTGAAACTGAATCTGTTGCCTACGGAATCAACCTTAGAGAGGGGGTGAATAAGGTTAATTGCAAACTTAAATTTAAATGTGGATAACTAAATTTACAAGCACAATAATAAAGAGATAGGGAAAGAGAGATTCAAAATCCAAGATTTATATTGGTTCAGTCCACTGACCTACATCAAGTCCTCAAGCACATCACTTGAGAGTTCGATGCATTATTTTGGAAAAAGTCCTTGCAGGTGGAGTTGAAACCTTTACACAGCTAGAGCACACCACTCCTTCACAGCTAGAGCACACCACTCTAACACATAAGGTGGAAGACACCCTTCTCACCTCATAGGGTCAAACCAACCTCTTTTACAAGTTTGAATGAAACAACTCTCATAACAAAAAATCTCTCTTATTTGAGAGTGATATACAATTGATGTTCACATGATGATAACTCTACTTTCTAAGTAGGTGATTGTAGGGGTCTTTTTATTCCAGCAGCTTGAAGAATGGGCTTGGGCTGCCAAAAGAGAAACATGTGTGAAATTGCCCCTTGAGTCTGAGTTCAAGGATTAGGCCCCAAGAGTGTTTCGAAAGGGTAGCTGAGCCTTTGGAAACACCTTTGGTCTTCTCACCAACAAAACCAACAATGCCATGATAAATTCTTGGGCTTGGCACGAGAGCTTGTGGCATGGGAGCTGAGTATTCGTGAGTTTAGCATGAGAGAGAGAAGGCTTGAGGTTTCCTATGAGGAACAGAGGCTTTGAGAGAGATGAAGCTTGCTCTCTAAATTTGTGTTGTGGAAAGAGAGGTAGAAGATGAAAGCATGGATGGCTTTAGCATATTTCCAGCAGCTTGACGAAAGCTTCATCAAGCTCATGGGCGATTTGACAGAGGAGAAAAATGGAAGCAATGGAAGAACAAGGCTTGAAATCGAAGGGTTCCAGAGATGAGAGATGATGCTTGCTCTCTCTGGATGTGGGTTTTGAGAGAGAAGAAGAGGAATGGAAGAACAAAGCATGAAATTGAAGGATTCCAGAGTGGATGCTTGCCTTCAATTTGTTCTTGTCTGTTTTGTCCATTGTGAGTTGTTTTGCTGGGAAGAAAGTGTCTCCTTTTATAAGGGGCTAGAAGACTCGATTTTATCAAGCCACCCTCTCCCCTTTTCCTTCACTTTCTTCCATTTATCTAGTTTGGTGAAATTTCTCTAGCCTGAACCCATAGGCACGCAGCTTTTTGGGGTTCCAAGGTCCTCATGTAGCTGGACTTTTCATGTGGGTGAGGTGCCACCCACTTTTGCTTCTTGTTTTCTCACCAAAGCTTGAAGAGGAAAGAATGGGTAAGGGTGCTTGGTCAAAAAGGTGATCAGCACATGGTTTTGCTTGCTTTTGCTGGTTTGGCTTTGAACTGGTTTTAACAGAGCACGACGTTGGATATTTTATAAAATGTCTCTGTGTTTTGTTTCCAGTGGTTTGTGAGTTCCTTTGATTTCACTGATCACTGGGAAACTTTGGTGATGTGGATTTTTTATCGGCTATGGCTATTGGACATTTTTTAAAGATGTTTGGGCCTTTTCTTAAGCTGATAGGCTATTAGGTTTTCTCTCATGCTTGCCCATATGTTTGGACTCAAGGAATGGGCTTGAGTTTTGGTGCTCCCAAGTAGCCCAAAACTTCCACTCTTTGGACCATCAATGGGCCTCATGAATACTGTAACCATCCATACCATAACCCGTCAAGAAGCCCCAGTGCATTAACGTGGCTTAGGCCCACTTAAGCTTGTAGCGTGGCATGTTACGCTGTGCACGTGTGCAAAGCGTATATGATGAACTTTCGCGTGCCCAAATTGGGTTTCTTCTCGATAAGGTATCGCATGGGCCGAACCGTGTGGATTTTTTGGGCCTCAACAGTGATACAGAAGTAATTCGAACACTAGAACTCTTGTGTGAATTTGAACAAGATTGGCTCAAGAGAAAATGATTTTCAGAATATGATGAAAGTTTGTAAGCTTGGATGAATATGTTGATGATGAATGCTTGTAAGCTTGGATGAATATGTTGAGTTCTAATTTTACAAAAAATCTGAAGACATATTTATAAGTATAGAAATATAACTATTGGAAATCATTGTGCTATTAGGAATAGAGTTGTCTTTGTCATTTTACTTTAATTTATTTTTATATTACTCAATTTACTTAAGTTTACAATGTAAATAAGGAAGTACCCCTTATTTGGATTCAAATAAAAATACTAGAAAATTAAAGGGAGTTCCACAAAATGGAGGTTGAAATTATGAAAAATCAATTTATTAGTGCAAAATACATGTCTAATACAAAATCAAATTATGATTTTTAGGCAAAATATGATTTAGGCTATTGATGGCTCATTAAGTCAATATATACTTCGTACTAAAATCCCATAAAATCAAGTTTTCTTATTTGATGTGTAAGAAATAAAAGTTGCCAAAAATTATCTTGAGAAAATCATTATTCTAAAAAACCATTTTTCATACTTAGCCAATATTTTTACGTAAAACAATTTTGCATGTAACCTAACTCTTTCGTATTGAAGAAAATATTTGCTTGAGTATTGGCTTCTTGTTTCAATGTTCCAAACGTCTTACAATGTGTACAATATTTTTGATCCATTTGGGAATACTTGCTCCTTACAACTTATCACACTTGAAATACATTAGATAAATAAGGAATAATTTGTTATCATCAAAATATGCACAACAATATTAAACACCGTAAGGCTAACAAAATCCCTCTAGCATACAGTGATTATAAGCAAGCATGGGCTAAGTGAAAATGGATGATATACCAAGATTGTCCTAAATTAGAAACCGTTGGAAATATATATCTGAAGGACATCCTTTTTTTTTTGGGTGCCGTCAATTAGTGGTGAGAAAGGGGGACATAATTAAATTCTAGGAAGATATGTGGTGGGGAGAGAATTCCTTGCAAAACCTTATTTTCCAGACACTATAATTTGTCATGTTTTCAGAACTTTACTATTTTTACACTTTTGACTTCTCTTATAAGAGATTCTTATAAAATTATAATATTTATATTTAATTTTTTTAATAATTGAATGGAAATTAAATTGTGGGACTTGTGACTTTAAATACATAACTTTTACGAATTGGTTTGTACCAATTGGGAATAGTCATGTTCTTAACCGAGGAAAAATAAAATATTATTTATTTTGTTTGTGAATAAAATAATAATACTTTATGCAAAAAGTTGAATTGTTTCATAGAAATTGACACATTACACTTATTGGCTTAAGTTGCATTGTTTCATAATAATTGAAACATTGCACTTCTTGGCTTATGATTGAAACATGAAAAGACACATTTGTTGATATTTCTCAGTCACATCTTTTCTAAACAGAGGCCTTATTGCCTATAAATAGAGAAGGATCTACAACATTTCATTCATCCAATTATCATCCAACAATAGTAGTTTTTAGAGCATTCATAGCATTATAATTTTAGAGATATAATGAATTAGTAAGAGAGAATTCATAGACAAGTTTGAGTTCATTTTTCTTGGGGATTGTAGTGCTATTTCAACAAGAAGTCGATCGTTGTATCCTGGGAGACGTTTGCCAAGCAAATCTTAAAAGCACCTGTGAGGAGGCAATTTCGGCTTAAGGAGATGGAACCAAGTTCTAGACTCGATCATCTGTAAAGTATTCTTAATTTTCCTTTTTATTTTATTGTATTTATTTCAAATTTATAGTGAAGTTTTATTTTCAAAATTATGTAAATATAACAATTATCTTTATATTTTTACCAACAGAGATATCATTTTGGGTTTTCAAAGAAATTGTGAAAAGTGGAGTTAGAAGAGATACCATATTTCCTATTAAATACTGAGCACATCCGTATCCACCAAACAAGGGTTGATTTGGAAGTCACGTGTTGAGGCTATGCGTAGTTTTTATGTATAATCCTATTTCCATTCTCTGCTTAACAATGAGACTGACAACGTTTTCTAGCAACAGAGCTTGATTTGGAAGTTGAACACCTTCAAGTGAAGGTTTTTTCCATGATTATCGCCCATGGGAAGGCTAATACAGGTGATATGAATCAAAGAAGAAGACCCAATTCCTGCTTCTACCCTCATTTGTGCATTCTTTTCAAGAGATGCTCAGAATCAGTGGATCATCTCTTCTTGCATTGGTGGGTGACCTAGAATTTTGTGGCTACATCTATTTAGGGAATTTAGAATTAGTTGGGTTGTTTCCAAGGATTGTTCCTTCTTCTTGTCTGAGAAGCATAATCTTCAAGGAAATGAGAAGAAAGCCAAGGTTTTATGGGGTTGTATCATATTGGCGGTATCTGGCTGGTTTGGTTGGAATGAAATAGATTGATTTTTGAGGACTATGAGAGAAAGTTTGATTATGCTCCTCACTATGGGCTTCGACTTGTACAGACTTTATAGATAAGTCCTTTAGGAGCATTTGGCTGGATTGAAATGCAGCCATCCAAGGGTAACTATACACTTCTCCCTATCTTGAAATTAGTTTAAAGAGTCAAATGTACAAATTTTCATGAGCCTAAAAGATACTTGGTTTTCAAATCGGTTCTATTTAAGCTCTAACTTTGATTTTAATGCTCCCGCTTCTTTACATTTAGTAGAAATGCATGCTAAGTTGCTTATAATGTAATATCATATAGGGTTTTTAACTATAGACGTCCCTCAACTTTGCCCCCAGTTGCAATTGGGTCCTCGAACTTTTTGGAGGCAATTACATCCGTTAACTCGACAAATAATTCCAATTGGGTCCTACCGTCCAATTATGTCAATTTGTCCCAAAACGTCCTTTCGGGTTCTTCATCCAACATTGACCCCAACAACCCCATCTAAAGAATCTGACTATTTTGGAAAGCCATTTGTTATAGGAGACTTTGTGCAAAAAATTCCAATGTTCTGGAATTTCAGAAAGACCCAAAAAAAAAAAAGTGAGAAAGAAAAACTTACCCCACCCAACAATTCTCTTCTTCAAGGAAACTCAATTCCACAATCTCATGGCCTCTTCCTATGGTTTTCACCTTTTCTTTTGCTTTCATTTGTGTTCATCAGTCTTCATGTTTATACCAACTTGTCTGACTAATTTTGTTTTGTTGACAGGAGAATGTCACATTGTGTTCTTCAAAAGCAAAACTATTGGTATGTTCCTACTTCGGTCAGCCAATCTTGACCATTCAATTTGCAATCTGCAAAAAAATGTAGATGAGGGATGGGTTGCAGGTTGGCTTGGGATCTGGGTTTTGAGGGGGTGGGATATGAAGAAGGGGGAATCGGTTGAGAAAGGGAGAGCAGAGAGATAGAGAGAGTGTGTGTGTGTGGGTTTTGAGGGGTTGGGTTGGGATCTGGTTTTGAAGGGGTGAGATAAGGAGGAGGGGGAATGGGTTACGGGAGAGAGGGAGAGATAGAGAGGAAGAGTTGAGAGAGAGAGAGAGAGAGAGAGAGAGAGAGAGAGAGATTTGGATTTATTTATTTAAATATTATTATTTTTCTTTTAAAAATATTTTAATTAAGATGAACGGTTTTAGCCCTCAAATTAACGGCCAAATTGATGGAAGGACTCAATTGGAACCAATGAGAGAGTTGGATGACCTAATTGCCTAAAAAAAAGGTTCGGGTATCCAATTGCAACTTGAGGTAAAGTTCAGGAACCTCTATAGTTAAAAACCCTATCATATATTTCATTTAGGGTTAATCATTTTATTAGTCCATGAATTTTGACCTGATTTGCATTTGAGTACCTCAATTTCGAAAATGGTTCCCATGGTCCTTTAACTTTAGTTTTGTTTGGACAAATGGTGATGTCGTTGTTGGGGTCTTTTTCGTCCAAAGGCTCATCCATGCTTTGTTGATTCTTGGATCGCCGTAGAGTAATGAATGAAGACTTCGATGCCCCTTTGTCTGAGTTAGCGAGAACTAGGCCCAAAGTATCCCAAGGAGAAGCAAGTCCCGAGGGAGTACTTTGTTCTTCTTCCAGTGGCTGCGTGTTTTGTGTTGATGTTTCCGGCAGCTCGACGAAGAGCTAAAGATGACTTGTTGATGTTGATATGAGATTATATGGGCTTGGCATGAGAGCTTGGAGTGTGGGAGCTAAAACCCACAAGTTTAGCAAATGAGAATGCATGTGCTTGGCCTGGGGTTGGATATATTTGAATTTGGTGTTGATAATTTGTTGTGTGTGGCTATAGCTATGAGGATTTAAGAGTTATAAGAGAAGGAGGATGGAAGGAAAAGCTTGAGGTTTGAAGGCTATGATGTTTAAAGTTTTGAAGGAATGAAAAGCTTGGAGTTATGCTTGGTGAGGCTTTATGGAGAAGATGATGGATTTCAAGGGTGAGAAAGTAGAAGACATGGTTGTGATGGCTGATGAATGACTGTGAAGGCTACTGGAATACTTGCAACAGCTAAGGAAAGGTGAGTTCTCATGGTTGTTGAGAAGCTTGCAGCAACGAAGAGGGGTTGATGGTTGCTGGGATGCTTGCAGCATCCGAGTGAGGAGTGTTGGTTGAAGAAAAATTGGTGCCATTTGCTTGAGCATGAATGCCAATTTATAGAGGGTGAGGGTTTTCCTTTATTTCCAATAGGTAAAGGGAAGTGCTGAAACTAGCCTATTTCCAGTGGTTAAAAGGGAGCACTGTGGCATACTATTTTCCAACATGTAAATCTAGGTACCATAAACTGATTATTTCCTATGGATAAAAGGAAGCACTGAAACTGCTTGTTTTCAGTGGGTAATAGGAAGTGCTGGAAAAAGCTTGTTTCCAACGGTAGGTATTTAGAAAATGACTATTTCCTATGGGTAAAAGGAAGTGCTTGAAAAGTATCTCATTTGCTCACCCACATTAGAGAACTCTAAGTAATGGGCTTGGACTTTGGTGCTCCCAAGTAGCTAGCCCAAAGTCTCCATTATTCGAGAGTTTCCGTGGGCCTTGTGGACCTCCATAACCTTCCATACAACAATCCCTCATGCAAGCCCCGTAAACCAAATGACTTGGGTTCATGTGAGCTTGATAGGTGATCGGCATGAGAAAAATGTATTATTAGTTTGGCATGACATGTACACTATTTCTATATTTATTTAATGAATTAAATCCCAAAATATAGCTTGGATTAACGCATGACCGACATTATATGTTATATCGGGCTTTAAATGTCTTTGGACTTCCGTGACTTTTTTGGGCCTCAACAGTCGTTAATTTTGTTAACTTTTTATAAATGCATGGGCAAAATGGTATTTTTATATTTAAACCAAAAAATGAATAAAAAATTATATCTTTAAAATAACAATAAAAAAAATCAAATAAAAAAAACCAAGGTTTGAAGTAGTAGAAATCGGGATAGAGGGGGAGAGAGAGTTTAATTTTAATTTTTTAATTTTTTTTAATTTTTTATTCATATTTTAATCAATTTTGATACAAAAATACCATTTTACTCGTGTATTTAATAGAAAAGTTAACAAAATTGACGGTATGACCATTTGTCCTAACGAAACTAAAGTTAAGGGGCCACGGGAACCATTTTGAAAATTGAGGTACTCAAATGCAAATTAGGTCTAAATTCAAGGACTAATAAAACAATTAACCTTTTCATTTATGAAATGATCAAAATAGTTTTCCCTACAAAAGTGTAGGGCTTCATGAGTCACTTACTTTTGTGAGTCTCTTTTCGAAAACCAATTTACAAGTATGTAGCATTTTGTAGATATGAACTTCATAAGATTAATTGCATAGGCGAATATATTAATTATGTATCATTCTTCTTTACTTAATCAATCGTACAATACTATATTTAATTATATATTACAACATAGTGAGACCTAGCTAAACCATGCCTAATCAAACGGCCAAATTTTGGACAATATATAAGATCATCTTTGCTATTGTTGTTGGGGTGCTGATGCCGTCATTGTGTGCTGCTGTTGTCGCTACGTTTTTTTTCCATTGTAATTTTTTTTAAGGACTTTCATACTAAGATCCCTTGTGGTAAGATTCGTGACTTCGCCACTGTTCATATTGAATATGCATACTTTTTAAAAATTCAGATTAAAAAAGATAAAAGCACGTATTTTATACATATTATTGAATAAAAATACTATACATATATATTTTTAATAATTAATACTAATTCTCTATAATGGCCAGATTTTTGTTTAAAATTTTAGCAATTGATATACATACATATTTCATTTGTATTTTTCATGTTCCCTATTATTTTATTAACTATGCTTGCAAGTTAGTAATGTAGGACTATTTTTGTATTTTATTTTGGCTAAATGAGTTCAAGTACGTACCGTAGGGTTATTAATTATTTTCATTTCACTCCTTTCTTTGCAGAAGGAATCCATATGGCAGTACCTTCTGCGCTATCCAGTAGGGCATTGAAGACCAGACAAGTTTCTTGGCAGGGATTTTCTGCAAACAGAGAATTAATGCAGTCCCTGCATCTCTTCATTAAAATATTAAACATGTCAATTATTATTAATTAACTACATCATTTAATTGTCCTTAGCGATGCTGAATCCTCAACTGTTCCATTGTCATTTTGTGGATTTAGTACATATCAACTTTTTTTAATCTAAATTCAAAATAAAATTGTTAGTGTTCTTGTCAAAGTGATGTTACTGAATTCAAAATAAAATCTTCGAACCAGTATCGTAATGCAAGGAAGGGTGATAGGAAAGTGAGAAGAAGACGAACCATGCAATTGAGAGGAAGAAAGGAGAGACAATTTCGAAAATAGTTTATAATTGCCGACATGGTTAGTTAAAAAAAGGGCATTGGACTTGTAGGAATGGTCTCAAATTCGAACTTTCATGACACCTTAGTAGCATGTGTGTATTAGAAAACTTCCAAACTGCTAACAAAATTGAAATTCTCATAAAAATAAAGAGTTTCAAACTTTGAAGACAACACCACCCCATCACTATGTGTTGGATGACAATGCTAAGTTAGTATCAAACTTCAAAGTAGATATTTCATACATCATACCACCAATAATTGATAAGGGCAAATGAAATGCCAGCACATAAAGTATATAAACAAAATAAAATACAATATAATGTAATCAAATGGGGCAAAGAAAGAGATAGGCCTCATTAGTCGGAGAAATACTTGTATGTAATAGAAATAACACTATTTTACAATATTCAACTAATCACGTTATATTACACGTGATAATTTTTTCACATAACATAGCATAATTAATCCGAACAACAAAATAATACTCTCTCCGTTTCATTTAAGTTCTTCTCCATCAGTTGCCCCCCCTAACAACTTTTCACACAGAAATTCACATTTCCGATGAGTACAATTTAATGATGTTCGAGTCTTATAATATAATAAGTCTAAAAGAGTCCTGTGCGTCGGTCCAGCCAGTCGTACAAAGACGACCTTTACCCTCTGTTTTTAAATTAACATTCATTGTCCTCACATGATCCAAGCCAAGTGACCTATAAACAAATCCAACAAACAACAAGTAACATACAATTTCTCATTCACTTTTATTAGTGTTCATAGTATAATAATCAATCATCATCAGCTTATTATTATCTACTTTATCAATACTATTGATAATAGTATTAATCCAATAAAAAATCTTTTCGAATTAGGTATACCAAAATGGATGACATGATTATATTTTTCTTTACAAACAATTTGGATGACATAACACGGTTTCTGGTTATATTTCTCATTCACTTAATTATTTGAGCTACAAACAATTTATTATATCTCTATATATTTTTGAATGAATTTAGAAGTTCAAAAGTACCAAATTAATTATTATCTAAAACTCAAAAGTAGCAAATCAAAGTCCAGGGTAATCCAACTAACACTCTATTGGTCCTTTGAGGGAGCCTTGAGAAGAAGAGATTTTTCCTAAATTCAAAGGTAAGGTTACTTCACTCCATTTTTGCCTCTAGTGATTAAAAAAGTTGAGTCTTATTTTTTAAAATGGATAATATAATAAAAATGAGGATATTTTATTTTATTTTTGCTAAGCAAATTGAGGATTTTTTGTGGGACTCATTTTGCGTTGTAATTTAAAATTGAATCAATCTATTTTTCATGCTCTTAATTGATTTTCATTCTTACATAAAATTTCGTCAAATTAAAAATATTATTAAGATAGTCAAGTGATCAAATAAATAGACGAACATAGTGTTTCCGGCAGACAATGACACAATCAAATGTTTACATAAAATTTGGTAAGAAAGAACCAATTCAATTACCCAAAAAAGACAATTCAGATTACTGAACTACAATCTAAAATTAATCATAATTTTTTGGAAAAAATGGAAATGACTCTCTAAAGTTGGCCCACTTAAAAAAAAAAAAAGAAGATTCCGTCTCTAAAAGGGTCCACTTTATTAGTTTGTTTTTTGGGTATAATTATTATTTCATCTCCGTTTTTAAATTTGGCTTTTCATCATCCGCGGGTAAGCTCTGCTCTGCAGCCAAGTATTAACACAAACGTACAGACCAGTTTATCTCTCTCTCTCTCTCTCTCCCCCTTTATTCTATTCTTTCCCTGTCACATTTCTTTCAATTTTTAGTGTATGATTAGGTATTGATTCTCAACAATACATTACAAGCTCTCTGTCTTTCTTTCTGTGACTTCTGGAGCTCTCATTTGCTTCTCTTTCCAAGCTCCAAGCCGAGTCGGTTTCTGGGTCGGCCTCATATCCAAGCTTCTCTCTCTTCGTCTTTCAGGGTCAGTGTTTCTTTAACTCAACACTGCATCTTTCTTCTTCTTCTTCTTCTTCTTTTCTTCCTGAATTTGATTTATCTGAAAGAAAGCTGAGCATGGATTTGTGGGTTGACTTGTACCTTCTTGCTGCGACTTCTTCTAATATGTGAAATCTAATTTCATCAGTTAATGCGTTCTTTTAGATTTCTTGACGGTTGTTGCTTTAATAAAGATTCAGAATTTATTATTTTTGGTTTTCTAGGTATGATTTCATAACATTCTAATGTGGGCTAAAATGGGTTTTGATTTTATGAGATTGTTGCTAGTTTTAAAATTGTAGGTAAAAATGAATAATTTGATGTAACCCATTTAAGCAGAGTCTTTTTCTGTGGGCATTTGAACAAAAAGAAAAGGACTAGTCACTTTCACAGGGTACAATACCTTTCTGTTTGGTTGCTAAGAAAATGAAGGAAAGGAAGTAAAATTCAAACCTGTTGTTCATTATAATTCGTCCTACTTATTAAATTATGTGAATCTCACCTTATTTAAATCACAGAATTGTGTTGGTTGCTGTTGCATTGACTTTCTATTTCATTGGTAAATAGTGAAAATTCAAGTTCAATTGCTTTATGCTTTTTTGGGTTCTCTGGGCTGTCAAATGAGTGTTACGCCACATTGATAACTATTATTCGGTTTGATGAAATTGTGGATCTCAAACAGTATGTGAATTTAACTTGAGTTTGTTAAATGTTTAGTAGGTTAGCACATTTGCATCACTTGAGGGAATTTTTATTTTCAAACACTAGTTGGTAGTTTGGGAGGAAAAGGTAAAACAATCCCCAAGTTGCCAGTACATTAAAATAGATATGGTTTTTCTTGTAGAACCTAAACTTCTAATTTTTTGTTTGTCTAAATTTTCTTTTTGATGCAAAAAATGCAAAAGAATCGTTTACATGTAACGAAACAGTGGATTCATCTCAAATCCTATGAAAACTGAATGATTTCTGTTATCCTGAAGGGTTGAAATGTTTAGCACTCATAGAAAGTTTGATACCAAAACGAAAAATTTAGGAAAGTTCATTAGAAATCTCAATAGCTTGGATGCTCAAAAAGAGGGTCCGAAGTTTCCAAATCAGGATGTTTTGTTATACTTGAATCAATTTTCAGTTGGAATTTACACTCTTGAGTTTGGCCAGAACTGGACGGTTTATTTATCAGTTGTAGGTTCTTAGTAATTTTTGTTTTAGTATAGTTAGTTTTTTAGTTGCCTTCATATTGCACACCGTCACAGACAAGATTACTTTATATGAGAATCTCTCATGTGTTGCGAGTCTGGTTCCTTGCTTTTTCTTCTTTGGACTGCAATTTGATTACAAAGACGTACTTTGCAGGAAAGTAAAGAAAATACATGATGCTAAAGAATCTGATGGAAGAGAAGCAGTTGAACTTCAATCAGCCACTTCTATCTGTGAGACGATTTTCAGCGACAGTGGTCTCATCAGAAGCTGATGAAAAATGGAAGACTGAAAAGTCCCTACCCAAACTACCTCCCCTTCCTGTTTACAAATCAGAGTTGAAATCAGGTCCTGTGAGGAACCCAGGAACTGTTCCTTTTGTATGGGAGCAAATCCCAGGAAGACCCAAGGATGAAAGAAAATCACCAAATCGGGCTCTTGAATGGCTTCCCACTGCACCAAAGCTTCCGCCTGGAAGGGTTTCAAAGGTTAAGAAGCAAGCAACGGATAAAGGTTCTAAATGTACAACTGCTGCTCAATCACCAACTGGAAATGTACCTTCCAATTCTCAAAATGTTTCAACCTTGGATACAAAAGAAGCTACTAAATATGACAGCTCCAAAGTGGAGATGGAGGATAAGGGTATTGCTGGTTCGGACGATGGTGATGAGACCTATTTAGATGCACTTTCTAGGAGTGAATCATTCTTTATGAACTGTAGTGTAAGTGGTTTGAGTGGACTGGATGGTCTAGATATCAAACCATCTGGAACCTTCTCAACAGATCCACAGACTCGGGATTTCATGATGGGCCGGTTCTTGCCTGCAGCAAAAGCTATGGCTTCAGAAACACCTCAATATGCTAGCAGGAAGCAACCAGTTGCCCGAGAGCAACCACTTTTGCAAGAGCAACCAAGTGGGATGAAGAAGGTAGTAAGTGGGGATAAGCAACATCCACTTAATCAACATAGGCCAAAGGATTTGCCACATTATGTTCAAGATATAGCTGGGGACAAAAATGAGGATGAAGGTGATTATAACAAAAATGTATTAGCTAAGTTTGTTGGGTTATTTACTTGATTTATTCTTAAAAATTTCCGTTTGCCTTTTGAATCCTGTTCTAGGTATGAGAGTGCAAGCGCAATTACCCATTTCTTCAGTTAGGAGAGTGCGGGCTAAATCTTCTTATGCCATTTCGTACAGAGAAGCTAAAAAAGAGGTATTTATCCTTCTCTTTTTTGTTCTTTTTTTTGTTTGTTCCTGGTTTTCCTTTTGTCATCATCATGCCAAGAATCCTTGTTGAACATCTGCTATTTATTTCTCTAGCATTCGGAGGGTGATTCATGTGAAAAAAGATTAATGAGTGGACATCCGGAAGCTAGGGTGCCTGAGGATAAGAACGATTTGATACATGAATCCAATCAGATCACCAACAGAATTGATTGTCAGAAATTAGATGGGTCACCTATGTACAGGCGTCTACAGGGTACTGGCATATCACCCTACCGAAATGAATGTGCTCAGCATGAAGAAAAATGTTTTCTTGGTATTCCTGAAAAAGCTAAGAATTACAGAGAAGCTATTAGCTCTGGCAAATATCGAAAATGCCACAACAATTTTCAGGAATTATTGGCTGCCGAGAATGTTGCCGAGTTGGAAATGGGCCCAGGGAGTCCTGTGGTTGAGAAGACTCTGTATATTGATTCAGTACAAACTGTAAAATCTCCAAATTCAAAATCATGTTCCTCAGATGCAAAGGGCCGTATTATTGATTACAGAGGGAATGGTTTTGAAATTTGTGAGAAAAGTGATAAAGTGGAAGAAATAACCCATTCGGTAGAGTCTTCATTCCAAGATACTGAGCACTTGGGTGATGGGAATGAAAAGGCAATAGTGCGGCATAAAAGTTTGGAGTTTCCTGACTCCAGCTTTCTATCTTCTTCTGGCAGATCCAGTGATGATGTGCAAACCGACATTAGAATTGGTTATATACCAAATCAGGATCTTATTCAACATTTTAGCAAAGTGACAAGCTCAAAAGGTGCTGATCAAGAGAAGTTAAATTTAGAAAGCAAACAGTTAGTGAAATCAGGTGATAGGGAAAATTTTGTTGGCCTTACTCCGATTTGTACTATATTGACAAGCACAAAACTGGCTGGTGAGAAAAAGATTGGTTTAGAAAGCCAACAGTCTAGGCAATCAAGTAGAGAAGACAGTTCTCATGGCCATGTTCAGAATTCAGTTGCATTGACCAGCTCGGAAGTGACCAATAAGGGGAAGATTGATTTAGAAAGTCACCGGCTTGTGAAACTAGGTAACCAAGAAAGTCCCCGGGGAAACAAAGTACCACTGCCTCTTGGACCGCCTTTACCAAAATCTCCATCAGAGTCTTGGCTAAAGCGTACCTTACCTAGTATTTCCTCCAGGAGTTCATCTTCACAGTCTTCTCTTGGTTCGCGGAGTTATACTAGCAGTCAAGCTTCCAAGACATCTTCTCTTGATCCCAAGTGGGAGACAATTGTTAAAACGTCTAAACCGCACCATGGACATTTGCGGTTTTCAGAGGTAGTTCTCAACTCTAAACCTTCCTGGCTTTAGTTTTACCTGTTTGTTAAGGGGTTGTTTATGTTACTCAATATTTTATCAGGAGCTTCTGACACCTATACCGGAAGCTTAGACATACGGAAGCTTTGTCTGAAGCTCACCAGTTTATACATTTGCCTTGATGGAATAATGTCCACTCTTTTGATGGGAATATAGGTGCAAAAAATATACTTTTCACTTTAATACAACCTCTATTCTCCAAGGTATCCCTTACAAGTTACTTTACTCAGAAGTTTGGTATATAATGGATACTGTACATCAACAAGCCCATTTCTTATCCTGTAATTTTCTTGTAAATCTCATCTCATCTGTTTTTTTTTCTTTCTGAACTTAAAGTTTGTTCCTCTATTGGGATTCTTGTGTAAAGGTACTCAATAGCTGTATATCTTTTTCTTATTTAAAGTTTTTTTAATAAAAGGAATCTGATGTACTTAAAGCCATGTGCATTATCTGCCATGCATAACAAGCAGAGCAGTTTTCTCATATCTTCGTTGATCAAGGAAATTTTCAGATATCTAAAATCCATGGACCATCTCATCAATTTTGTTGAGTTAAGGCCAAGATATGTCTCCAAATCCATACATTTTTCTTGGATAGAAGAATAACTCAGCTTTAGCATTTATTGGTGTTAAGACACGTATATTTAGTTATAGCATTTCCTGTTTTTCATATATCAGATTTTGATAGCCCTACAAATAGGGTTTAACTTAGTGAAAGGACCGCAAATTAGTGGTTTTATGTTTGAACATACATGACACCTATGAAAATTCATGTCATCTTTTAGTAGTTTAGACTATCACTGTATTTATAAAAAGGAAAAAAAGAAAAAGATTTTAATAGCTTTTTTTTAGGTACTACTCATGGCCAATTTGCAAGATCATGTATCTTGACCATTTCTATTTCAATCCATAGAATTTCCAAGTCTTGATCAATTTTCGACAACCAGAATAGTCAACCAAGTAATTTGAATGGTACGACTTAAAGAAAAATAGAAGAAAGTTTCAAGTCATCAATTCTTTTTAACACGGCATTTGTGCACATGATAATATAAAAAAATTAAAATAGCATATATATATTATATGCTTGAAGGTCATATAGATAATCTTGTAACACAGTGATTGGAAAATGGCTAGAAATTTTTTTGTTGTGGCCGGTGTCCGTGCAGAGGAAGTAGGTTTCATGCCAGACAACTCGGGAGGCCTACTTTTGTTGTGCATGATTTTTGTATCCCTCTCACTTATATCAATGGTCATATTTGCTTGTAGTGATAAAGGATCAAAGAAGAAAAAGCGCCGAGATGACTGTGGAGACTGCGATTTCACCGGTTGTTGTTGTGGTGATGGAGGCGGTCCATGTGGAGATGGAGGCGGAGGCGGAGATGGAGGCGGAGGTGGAGGAGGAGATGGAGGCGGAGGCGGAGGTTGAGGAGGTGGAGGTGGTGGTGGAGGAAGTGGAGGCGGAGGTGGAAGTTGAGATTGTTTAGAAAGAAATGGTAACTAGTCCAAATTTATATGTAAGCTACAATCAAGCACAATAATGTAACTAATAGATATGAATTTGTAATTTGAATATGATAATCTGTTTATATCCGAATCTAAAAACTCATTGGTTTAACAAATTATATATAAATTTTGGAAAAATAAATAAATTATATATATATATATATAAATATATTATCTAATCTGATCCGGCTGTATGATAATTTGTTTGTTTGACCAAAATGCCAGCTCATGTAAAATTGACCTTGTTGTATTAACCAATGCTTGGGCATTTTTATTGCAACTCTGCAATTAAAATAAAGAAAAGAAAAAGAAAAACTGCGACTTTGCAACTCCCCTTCCCTGTAGGAGGAAGAGAAATAAAATAAAACAAATGGACACTAGTTTTTTAGAAGAATAGGCTCTTTCATTATAATTCAGCACTACAAAATAACAATGATAAAAGGCCTATTTAAAGACTTCTCTTATCATAACCGATTAACCCACTCTCATATCTTAGACTCTTCATCAACCCACTAATTCATGAAGCTGACAGTTTATTCAATTCATTAATATATGAACTTATTAAATCAAAGAATAAGAAAAGACTCAACATAATAGCATATTGAAACTTCTTGAATGCAATAATGATGCATATTTGGTTTAATTCTCCAACATTCCCCTCATTCCCCTTCCGTCTCTCACTCTCTCTTTTTCTCTCTCCCTCACACCATCCTCCTAGTCAAACCACCACATGACCCCACTACCCAGAGCCATCATACAACCAACCCCATCCCTACCCGGGATCCACCCCCAGGCTATATCCGAATCCTAGCCCCACCCGAGAAAGGACGAAATTAACCAAAATTTAAATAGAGAGAGAGAGAGAGAGAGAGAGAGAGAGAGAGAGAGAGAGAGGTAAAGAGTGGGTCTACGAAGGTGGGGGCCGTTGGCAGAGGAAGAACGCAGAGGGGGATGGTTGCATGTATTTTTGTTTTTGTTTTAATCTTTTTTTATTTATAAAAAGACTTAATTTTCTTTATAAAAAAAAGGATTTGAAGTTTTAAACTATTTAAAATATATCATTGTATTTTATTTAAAGTCACATGTGATTATCTCATTGGATATGTGGCACCACATATGCGCCACGTTAGCAATTTAACATAAATTTTGACGGAACCTAATAGCAGGACCAAATTGATAAATGACAAATAATGTCAAAAAAATAAAAACATAAAGGATCAAATGTGATAATTTTCACGAAGCAAAACATAGGCTTGCAGCAAATATTGCCTCTCAATCTAGCTAGCTAGCCCTTTCTCTTAGAAAATTTTCGCCAGTTTCTGTCTCTTCAAGCCTTTCAACATCAGGTTATGAAGAACGAAGGTTCTAGGAAGTGTTCATGAATTTTCCACAGCTAGAATTCGTCAACCGGATACTTTGAATAGCAGGACTTGGAATTGCACACGTCATTTGTTGACATTACATTATAAAAATATATATAGCTTGGATTAACGAACAGCTAGCTAATCTTGTAACTCATCGAAAAAATGTCCAGAGGAGCATTTGTTGTTCTAGGTGGTGGCCACGCGGAGGAACTAGGCATCATGCAAGACAACTCGGGGACGATACTTTTGCTCTGCATGATTCTTTTGTCTCTCTCACTTATATCAATGGTCATATTTGCTTGTGGTGATGATGAAGGATCAAGCAAGAAAAGATATGGAGGCGGCGGCGGCGGCGGCGATGGTATTGTTGGTGGTGGTGGTGCAACTTGTGGTGGCGGTGGAGGTTGTGGAGGTGGCGGTGGCGGTTGTGGAGGTGGAGGTTGTTAGGAAGATATATATAACTATGTTTTTATAAAATTAAAAAAAGTCCGAATTTATGTCCACAAAACCTGTCGTTCTTATAATTGTTCTTGTTGATACTAATTTTGGCTTGTAAGCTATGTTATATTGATGGAGCTTCTTATGTATACGATGGTCAGATTTTGGCTTTTACTAATTTTCATGGTAATGTTTTGTTTTCTCTTTTAAAAATCACTTTAAATTTCTATCAACAAAAATGAAATATTCAGTAAATTCCCATATTGCCATTCTCTTTCAAATCAGTAAATTCCCATATTGGCATTTACAATTTGAGAGAGAGAGAGAGAGAGAGAGAGAGAGAGAGAGAGAGTGGGGGCCGTTGGCAGAGGGAGAACGCAGAGGGGGATGGTTGCATGTATTTTTGTTTTTGTTTTAATCTTTTTTATTTATAAAAAGACTTAATTTTTTGGGAGCTTTAGTAATATACCTAAAATAAGACCTGAAATTATAAAAAACCCTATGTGGAATAGACTTTAGAAACATACTCAAAAACCATTTATTATCTAAAAAAATGAGTGTTGAAGTTCTTATAAATTACATCTCTGCCATTGATTAACTTAAAACAAGCCCAATATAAAAAAACTAAAAAAAAACCCAAAATAAGCCTAGCAAGCCCGAAGTACATTGTTAATACCATGTCATAGAAGTGTATTGTTAATATCATATTATAGAAATACATTGTTAATATCATGTCCTAGAAATACAATGTTAATACCATTTCATACAAAAAACTAAAAAAAAAACCCAATAAATTCCAGTAAGACATCTGATATCCTTTGCAAAACCCACCTCCAATTGTCCATAGTTTCACAAGAAGCAATCGCAAAGGCTCTATACAAGAAGAAAAAAAAGTACACTGTTAATACTATGTCATAGAACTATCTTCCTAGTGAAAATCATATTATGCATATCATAAACTTCAAGTGCACAACTATATGAGCAAAATATAGAGCATGTTTTGTTACTGAAAATCTGTTAATACTATGTCATAGAAGTACACTGTTAATACTATGTCATAGAAACCATCTCAATTGTAGGGTATGAACAGTATAACAACTGTTTATACCACTTACTGGAAGTTAACAACTACATTTCATTTGCATAATAGGTACGATAAAAATGTACAACTGCAAAACCCCATGTTCATAAACCAATAACCTTGAAAAACATAATGGAAAACACAATCCTTTGGAACAAACCTAGGAACCCAGAGCAAAAACCCCATCTTCTTAAACCAGCAACCTTGTAATACAACTGAAATTGAAAGAACAAGTGCTGCAGGTGAATTGGTTTGGCAACAAGTTGCTGCCAAAACTGCCATGACAAAAACAAACACTATGAGTTGCAACAGCCAATGCCTTGATTTTCTTTTCATTTTTGGCCATTGGTAAAAAATATTAAATGTCCTCTTCCTTGCTAACTAATAGCAACAAACTTTATACTGAGCAAACCCCTTTGCAGTTTCCATCGATATGGTAATTAATTAAGATTAGTAAATTTGATGTGACACAAAAGCAAATGGAGATTACACCACGTGAGGTGTAGCCCCACTAAGTTATGGTGTTCAATAATTGGAAGAAAAAAATGTACATACTATTATTTGGTTGAAGCTTCGGTTGACAGTAACTTGAACCATTTTTCTCCAAACATCACTGCTAACCATTGCATCAGTTGTTATTACCTGTCCATGTAATCATATTAGTTACTAACTAGTCAAACATCAAGCGAGAAACACTAGAAGACATACTCCAAGCATGGTAGCCATATTGGGGTGGATCATCCTGGAACCTTTTGCCATTCCCCCAATTCTTATATCTGTCCCTCCAACCTGAAAAATTCACCAGTTTTTTTTAAGGACCAGCCTGGTTTCTATTTTATTGCCTACAGGTTTCAAAAATAAAAACATGATATTGCCAAAGTTTTGTATAGCTAATTAGCAGTTAACATAATCCAAAACTAGCAGATATTGCATTCACTACAGATATAAATACATGAAACTAGATCTTGCACACCTGACACTGAATTGCCACTCTTGCTAACAAGGTCGGTTGTTGTGATTGCCACTGCTGCATCATTTGCCCTGCAGATCAAGGCAAAATGACTTCTCAGGGAGATGATTTAAAAATTTTAAGCCCAAGGTTTCACAGAAAAAGAAAAACACGAATTGAAATTCGATGCTGAAAATAAACACAACCAGTTATATATGAAATTATGTCAGTTATGTAAGTTAAGTTCAAAACCATTAACATTTACCCCTCAGCTGATGCTGATAGTGAATTAACCAGTTTTGGAAGAGATTTTAGAAGTGCTTCCTGCATATGAAAATGAAAAAATGAATCGTTTGTACAACACTTGGAACAGGTCATGTTATAAATCTTCCTAAAAATTATCATGCAACATTTTTCAGTTGATCTGTTAATATTTCAAGAAATCCTGTGCAAATCAGTATGATTAGAATATGAGTATAACATGGAAACAGGAATATGATGGTTATATAGTACATTTTTTATTCTTTGGCCAAGCACACTAGTGGATTCAATCAGCACTTCCGCAGGCTTCATTTGAAGTAGCTGCAGCACAAAGTAGCCCAGACTTGACTGTCGGCCCTGGCTGGTCTTAGGGACCATTGTGATAAAAACCCAAAAATTTAAAAGAAAAGACATGTACAAAAATATCATTGGTCAATGTCAATGGGGTGGAGATAGAATCTGGAGTGGACGCAAGTGTTTTTCTTGTACACAATTAGAATTAATGAAGAGAAACAAAATCTCACATATGATCTTCTTAGCATTTTCACGAAGCAAAACAAAGGCTTGCAGCAATTATTGCATCTCAATCTCGCCAGCTATCCCTTTCTCTTTGAAAATTTTCGCAATTTTTTGTCTGTCTCTCTTCAAGCCTTTCAAGTTTCAACATCAGCTAAAATCGTCAACATAAGAGTTGGAATTGCACACGGCATTTGCTGACATTACATTATAAAGATATATATATATATATATGTGCTTGGATTGACGAACAGCTAGCAAATCTTGTAACTCATCAAAAAAATGGCCAGAGGAACATATGTTGTTCTAGGTGGTGGCCACGCAGAGGAACTAGGCATCATGCAAGACAACTCGGGGGGGATATTTTTGCTCTGCATGATTCTTATGTCTCTTTCACTTATATCAATGGTCATATTTGCCTGTGGTGATGATGAAGGATCAAGCAAGAAAAGATACGGAGGCGGTGGCGGAGGCGGTGGCGGTGGAGGTTGTGGAGATGGTGGAGGTGGCGGTTGTGGAGGTGGAGGTTGTGGAGGTGGAGGTGGAGGTGGAGGTTGTGGAGGTGGAGGTGGTGGAGGTGGAGGTTGTGGAGGTGGAGGTGGAGGTTGTGGAGGTGGAGGTGGAGGTGGAGGTTGTTAGGAAGATATATATAACTATGTTTTCATAAAATAAAAATAAGTTGGAATTGATGTCAACAAAACCTGTCGTTCTTTTAATTGTTCTTGTTGATACTAATATTGGCTTGTAAGCTATATGTTATATTGATGGAGTGGAGCTTATGCGAGAGGTAAACAAATTTCTGTCAACATAATCTAATATCTTTTTGGTTTGTATTGTGATTGTGGAATTAAAACTGTCCTGATTTCTCTGGTTTATAACTTTATAGCTGCAAGTACGTACTTTTCGTAAACATATTTTTGTAAGTTTCGAGTCCACATCTTTGGCATATGCTAGACCCCCTCATAAACGAAATAGGAAATTCTTATGCTACTAGTAGATAGATTTAGCAACCCTCCCCACAACATCAAGCATTTCCCTGGTTGCCCACCCAGCTCCAACCATCAGCTCGTCTGGAGTTCGTTTTTGAGCCACTCAACACACAAGACACAACTCACCAACTCAATTTTGCCTTTTCAGTTTGGGTTGGGCCTAACCAAGATTTCAAATGTCTAAGCCCAAGCTCACCCACTGGGCCAAAGTTAGGTGAGCATGGCCGAACATAGGCCTAGATGGGCAATGCCTTTTTTTTTTTTTTTTTTTCACAAGTGGTGGGATTTGGATGTGGAGTTGCTGTTATGTCTTTTAAGTTTGGCTTTTTATCGCAAATGATCCATGAGGTTAGCGAAATTATCATCTTTTGTCCTTAATTTTTTTTTTGGTGACATTAATAGTCCTTAACGTTACCAAGACACATAAAAATGGTCCAAGCCGTTAAAAACTCTGTTAAGTTGTTGAGTGGAATGTAAGTGGGCTCCACATCACCAATGACGTCGTGACATGTGGATAAGATAAAATAAAAAATAAAAACATTTATGAAAAACTACTAAAAATTAAAACAATTTAAGATAAAGTTGAAAATTCTTTTTTTTTTTTTTTCCATCCCCCATCCACTCTCCCTTTCATATGCTATTTTTCTTGCCACACACCCCCACCCCACATATCCACACCCACAACCCACACCACAATCGCATCCCCAACCCCACCCTCTCCCTCTCTCCATATAACTTCCAATGGCCCATCCCCACCACCCCTCCTCCCCTCTGTTTTGTTTTCCCAACAACCTCCCCACCCCCTCTGTCAAATTCAATATCTCCACACTCCGAAAAAGCTCATAGTCAATCCAAGCCTTTCAGAAACAATCGAAAGGTGAGATTATTGATCATGATTCATAAATGGTGCCTTACAACCTCCCATCTCAACCTTTTTCCAAATCACACAAAACCCATCAACCAAAACATCCAAATAATTCAATCTTGGCGTGGGTTGTGGGTGGTGGGCGAGAAAAATAACGGAGGGAGAGGGAGCTTAGAGAGAGGGCAGAGGGGGATGGGAAAAAAAATCAGCTTTTTTCTTCATTTTTTAATTTTTTTTAATAGTTTTAAAAATATGTCTTATCTTATCCACGTGTCACGACATCATTGGAGATGTGGAGCCCACTTACCTTCCACTTCAGCAATTTAACAAAGTTTCTAACGGTAGGACTAGTTTGATGTGCAATAGGTAACGTTAAGGACTATTAATATCACAAAAAAAGATTAAGGACAAAAGGTGATAATTTCGCTAACTTCATGGGACCATTTGATAAAAAGCCTTTAAATTTTTGCTATAAATTTTTAGAGAATATTAAAAAAATTACCCTAATTCATAAATGTGTAAAATAAAATAAAAAGTTTATTAATTAATCTAATATATAACATTATTTCAATTAAGTTTAAAATGAGGTTAGGGAGTGAACATGGATGTGGGATTGTAGTGCAATGTCTTTTTATAACTTTTTGTTATAAATTTTTAGACAATATTGAAAAATTAACTTAATTCATAACATGTGTAAAACAAAATAAAAGGTTATTTAATTCATTCTACATATTATATTATTTCAATTAAGTTTAAACTGAGGTTAGCGAGTGCATCAATTAAGTTTTTAAAAAAATATAGCCTAAACAGGCCTAAGCGGGCCGGGCCATGAGAGAATTTCAAGTCCTACGCCCATGCCCTATCCAATTCAAGAGCGAATTGGACCGAATGAGCCTAAACAACAAGCCGTAACGGGTTTTGGATCATCAAGCCACTTACTTCGTCCCATTCGCCACATGCCAAATGTTGATCCCTAGTTTCATATTCATTCATAAATATTGTTCAAAACCATGAGCTATATGGTGGAAGATACGAGTTATCTTTTAGATGAGATTGGGGCCAACACGAGACCATAATTTATATCAACCTTACCTTAGCTATTGGAAATACTATAAAAATTCTTCCTGGTTAATTGACAAAGAGGATTCTCTTAAATATAGTATAGATAAACCTCTATACTCCATTCTTGAATTAAATTAAGAAAATTCCTTACTAATCACTCAATCAAAAAACGAATGAACTAAAGAAAAGACTCGAAGTACAAGTACAACACATATTACACCATCCATTAGGAATTGTTATAATCGGTATCACACAAAGTTGGGATCATTCTACCGAAATGAATGTCTGGCTTATTAGTTGCACCTTCAACCGTTACAAATGCAGCTGTAACAGCTGCATATCACCCATGATATTAGCACCAGCTGTAGTCTCTCCTTCCTAAGAATATTGTAATTATTTTGTAATCTTTCCTTGATCATAGCAAGTGTAACGCCTCCTTGATATCAGCTCTTTTGAATTTCTGTAACTGATTCATACTCTGTATAAATATAGAAAATCTCAACACCATTTGGTGTGAGGAAATCTAAACTTTACATGGCTACAGGGTAGTGGCATATCACCCTTCCGAAATGAATGTTCTCAGCATGAAGAAAAAGGTTTTCTTGGTATTCCTGAAAAAGCTAAGAATTCCAGAGAAGCTATTAGTTCTGGCAAATATCGAAAATGCCACAACAATTTTCAGGAATTATGGGCTGCCGAGAATGTTGCCGAGTTGGAAATGGGCCCAGGGAGTCCTGTGGTTGAGAAGACTCTGTATATTGATTCAGTACAAACTGTAAAATCCCCAAATTCAAAATCATGTTCCTCAGATACAAAGGGCCGTATTATTGATTACAGAGGGAATGGTTTTGAAATTCGTGAGAAAAGTGATGAGTCTTCATCCCAAGATACTGAGCACTTGGGTGATGGGAATGAGAAGGCACTAGTGCGGCATAAAAGTTTGGAGTTTCCTGACTCCAGCTTTCTATCTTCTTCTGGCACATCCAGTGATGATGTGCAAACCGACATTAGAGTTGGTTATATACCAAATCAGGATCTTATTCAACATTTTAGCAAAGTGACAAGCTCAAAAGGTGCTGATCAGGTGATAGGGAAAATTTAGAAAGCAAACAGTTAGTGAAATCAGGTGATAGGGAAAATTTTGTTGGCCTTACTCCGATTTGTACTACATTGACAAGCACAAAATTGGCTGGCGAGAAAAAGATTGGTTTAGAAAGCCAACAGTCTAGGCAATCAAGTAGAGAAGACAGTTCTCATGGCCATGTTCAGAATTCAGTTGCATTGACCAGCTCGGAAGTGACCAATAAGGGGAAGATTGATTTAGAAAGTCACCGGCTTGTGAAACTAGGTAACCAAGAAAGTCCCCGGGGAAACAAAGTACCACTGCCTCTTGGACCGCCTTTACCAAAATCTCCATCAGAGTCTTGGCTAAAGCGTACCTTACCTAGTATTTCCTCCAGGAGTTCATCTTCACAGTCTTCTCTTGGTTCGCGGAGTTATACTAGCAGTCAGGCTTCCAAGACATCTTCTCTTGATCCCAAGTGGGAGACAATTGTTAAAACTTCTAAACCGCACCATGGACATTTGCGGTTTTCAGAGGTAGTTCTCAACTCTAAACCTTCCTGGCTTTAGTTTTACCTGTTTGTTGAGGGGTTGTTTATGTTACTCAATATTTTATCAGGAGCTTCTGACACCTATACCGGAAGCTTAGACATACGGAAGCTTTGTCTGAAGCTCACCAGTTTATACATTTGCCTTGATGGAATAATGTCCACTCTTTTGATGGGAATATAGGTGCAAAAAATATACTTTTCACTTTAATACAACCTCTATTCTCCAAGGTATCCCTTACAAGTTACTTTACTCAGAAGTTTGGTATATAATGGATACTGTACATCAACAAGCCCATTTCTTATCCTGTAATTTTCTTGTAAATCTCATCTCATCTGTTTTTTTCTTTCTGAACTTAAAGTTTGTTCCTCTATTGGGATTCTTGTGTAAAGGTACTCAATAGCTGTATATCTTTTTCTTATTTAAAGTTTTTTTAATAAAAGGAATCTGATGTACTTAAAGCCATGTGCATTATCTGCCATGCATAACAAGCAGAGCAGTTTTCTCATATCTTCGTTGATCAAGGAAATTTTCAGATATCTAAAATCCATGGACCATCTCATCAATTTTGTTGAGTTAAGGCCAAGATATGTCTCCAAATCCATACATTTTTCTTGGATAGAAGAATAACTCAGCTTTAGTATTTATTGGTGTTAAGACACGTATATTTAGTTATAGCATTTCCTGTTTTTCATATATCAGATTTTGATAGCCCTACAAATAGGGTTTAACCTAGTGGAAAATGACATTGATTTGCAAATTAGTGGTTTTATGTTTGAACATCCATGACACCTGTGGCGTGAGAAATTCATGTCATCTTTTTAGTTTAGACTATCACTTGTATTTATAAAAAAAAGGAAAAAAAGAAAAAAGATTTTAATAGCTTTTTTTTAGGTACTACTCATGGCCAATTTGCAAGATCATATACCAGAATAAGTCTTGATTTTTCGACAACCAGAATAGTTTTTATGGTACGACTTAAAGAAAAATAGAAGAAAGTTTCCTAATTCTTTTTAACACGGCATTTGTGCACATGATTATAAAAAAATTAAAATAGCATATTTATTATAGCTGCACACTTGTAACACAGTGATTAGTGAAAATTCCCCGTGCAGAGTAGGTTTCAGAAATGGGAGGCCTACTTTGTTGCCCCTCTCACTTATATCAATGGTCATATTTGCATGTATCTTGATTTCACCGGTTGTTGTTGTGGTGATGGAGGCCATGCGGAGATTGGAGGCTATTGGTGGTGGAGGATGTGGAGGCGGAATCCAAATTTATATGTAAGCTACAATCAAGCACAATAATGTAACTAATAGATATGAATTTGTAATTTGAATATGATAATCTGTTTATATCGGAATCTAAAAACTCATTGGTTTAACAAATTATATATAAATTTTGAAAAAATAAATAAATTATATATATATATAAATATATTATCTAATCTGATCCGGCTATATGATAATTTGTTTGTTTGACCAAATTGCCAGCTCATGTAAAATTGACCTTGTTGTATTAACCAATGCTTGGGCATTTTTACTGCAACTCTGCAAGAAGAGGAATGCTAAGATATGTCTTGATCAATTTTCGACAACCAGAATAGTCAACCAAGTAAGTTGAATGGTACGACTTAAAGAAAAATAGAAGAAAGTTTCAAGTCATCAATTCTTTTTAACAAGGCATTTGTGCACATGATAAAAAATAATAATAATTAATATAGCATATATATATATATATTATATGCTTGAAGGTCATATAGATAATCTTGTAACACATAGATTGGAAAAATGGCTAGAAAATTTGTTGTTGTGGCCGGTGTCCGTGCAGAGGAAGTAGGTTTCATGCCAGACAACTCGAGAGGCCTACTTTTGTTGTGCATGATTTTTGTATCCCTCTCACTTATATCAATGGTCATATTTGCTTGTAGTGATAAAGGATCAAAGAAGAAAAAGCGCCGAGATGACTGTGGCGACTGTGATTTCACCGGTTGTTGTTGTGGTGATGGAGCCGGAGGTTGTGGAGGTGAAGGTGGTGGTGGAGGATGTGGAGGCGGAGTTGGAAGTTGAGATTGTTTAGAAAGAAATGGTAACTAGTCCAAATTTATATGTAAGCTACAAGCAAGCATAATAATGTAACTAATAGATATGAATTTGTAATTTGAATATGATAATCTGTTTATGATCCGAATCTAAAAACTCATTGGTTTAACAAATCATATATAAATTTTGGAAAATATATATATCTAATCTGATCCGACTATATGATAATTTGTTTGTTCGACCAAATTGCCAGCTCAAGTAAAATTGACCTTGTTGTATTAACCAATGCTTGGGCATTTTTATTGCAACTCTGCAATTAAAATAAAGAAAAGAAAAAGAAAAACTGCGACTCTGCAACTCTCCTTCCTGTAGAGGAAGAGAAATAAAATAAAATAAATGGACACTAGTTTCTTAGAAGAATAAGCTCTTTCATTATAATTCAGCATTACAAAATAACAATGATAAAAGGCCTATTTAAAGACTTCTCTTATCATAACCGATTAACCCACTCTCATATCTTAGACTCTTCATCAACCCACTAATTCATGAAACTGACAGTTTATTCAATTCATTAATATATGAACTTATTAAATCAAAGAATAAGAAAAGACTCAACATAATAGCATATTGAAACTTCTTGAACCAAGGTAGGTTGGTGTGAGTAGTTCGGCACTCTCATTCCTTAAGAGAGGTCAGGGGTTCGATCCCTGCTCTCGTATGAAGTCACCACTTTGGCCAACACTTTACTCTTTACGGGCCGACCTGGTGTGAGCGGGGATTAGTCTGGGTTGTGGTTAAGGCTTAAAGGTGCCATCCATAGTTGGAGCCCATCCAGGACCACCTTGTGGTTCAGACCAAAAAAAAAAAAAACTTCTTGAATGCAATAATGATGCATATTTGGTTTAATTCTCCAACATTCCCCTCATTCCCCTTCCGTCTCTCACTCTCTCTTTTTCTCTCTCCCTCACACCATCCTCCCAGTCAAACCACCATGTGACCCCACTACCCAGAGCCATCATACAACCAACCCCATCCCTACCCGGGATCCACCCCCAGGATATCCGAATCCTAGCCCCACCCGAGAAAGGACGAAATTAACCAAAATTTAAATATAGAGAGAGAGAGAGAGAGAGAGAGAGAGAGAGAGTAAAGAGTGGGTCTACGAAGGTGGGGGCCGTTGGCAGAGGAAGAACGCAGAGGGGGATGGTTGCATGTATTTTTGTTTTTGTTTTAATCTTTTTTATTTATAAAAGGACTTAATTTTCTTTATAAAAAAAAAGGATTTGAAGTTTTAAACTATTTAAAATATATCATTGTATTTTATTTAAAGTCACATGTGATTATCTCATTGGATATGTGGCACCACATATGCGCCACGTTAGCAATTTAACATAAATTTTGACGGAACCTAATAGCAGGACCAAATTGATAAATGACAAATAATGTCAAAAAACAAAAACATAAAGGATCAAATGTGATAATTTTCACGAAGCAAAACATAGGCTTGCAGCAAATATTGCCTCTCAATCTAGCTAGCTAGCCCTTTCTCTTAGAAAATTTTCGCCAGTTTCTGTCTCTTCAAGCCTTTCAACATCAGGTTGTGAAGAACGAAGTTTCTAGGAAGTGTTCATGAATTTTCCACAGCTAGAATTCGTCAATCGGATACTTTGAATAGCAGGACTTGGAATTGCACACGTCATTTGTTGACATTACATTATAAAAATATATATAGCTTGGATTAACGAACAACTAGCTAATCTTGTAACTCATCGAAAAAATGTCCAGAGGAGCATTTGTTGTTCTAGGTGGTGGCCACGCGGAGGAACTAGGCATCATGCAAGACAACTCGGGGACGATACTTTTGCTCTGCATGATTCTTTTGTCTCTCTCACTTATATCAATGGTCATATTTGCTTGTGGTGATGATGAAGGATCAAGCAAGAAAAGATACGGAGGCGGCGGCGGCGGCGATGGTATTGTTGGTGGTGGTGGTGCAACTTGTGGTGGCGGTGGAGGTTGTGGAGGTGGCGGTGGCGGTTGTGGAGATGGAGGTTGTTAGGAAGATATATACAAAACCTGTCGTTCTTATAATTGTTCTTGTTGATACTAATTTTGGCTTGTAAGCTATGTTATATTGATGGAGCTTCTTATGTATTGAAGCGACCCGACTCAAATTTCACTTTGAAATCCGGGCCAATCCCGTTTTAAGCGACACTGTATCATGTGGATCGTAAAGACGAAAATACCTCAAAACAAAAACATAAACCTGAGCCCTAACTCGTGGCTGCGCCTAATAATCGTAGGCGCCTCGCACTACCCTTCGAGGATCAAGCCACACGTAGTTCTTTTCTCTTCTCGACACATCGAATCAAAATTGCTCTAGGGCTGACCATTCGGAATATCCGGGACTCCGTTTTACGATCCGTCAAATGTGATACGATCCTGGAAAGTCTAGATTAACATACTTGAAATTAACTACGATCTAACGATTCAAACGTATTGAACCCGGAAATCGCACAGTAGGCGAGATCCGTTCGGGGTTCAAACGATATCCGAATTAAGATCCGCGAAATCCTACGTGTTCGTGAGGACTAGGAGATCATTCTAGGACTGACTGTGGTCCCCATCTTACTGCCCACGCGCCGCCACACGCGCTGGTAGCGCGTGGTGCCTAAAGCGATAACGCCGGAAAATCTCAACATCTCGGCTCAAGACTCCTATCCTAGGTAAAACACCCTATTTGGAGCCACTTTTGTTCTTGGACCTACCCCAAAAAGTGGCCGGAAATGGCCGGAATAGTAGCCCGAAAATCTGTCAAAACCTAGGTTTCGAAATCGTTCTCCTACACGTGAAATCAACAAATTCCTATCCAACAGGCAGCTAGAGCTCAAGAAATAGGTGAGAAACCATACCTCACTCATCGGAAATGGTGGCCGGATGACGGAGAACGAGCGCCTGAAAGTTTCTCCCGAAACCAATCGGGTTTCGCAAAATTCGCGGATTCGGTGGTTTCGAGCTTGGCAAGGAAGAGGACAGCTTCGGTTCGTTTGAGTCCGGTCCATGGCTGCCGTGGCTGTAGGGCGACGGTGGCTCTTGGAAGCCACCGGCTGGAAGGAAAAAAGGGAGGGCTCAGAGAGAGCGAGAGAGAGAGCGAGGGTTTTAAAAATCTAGTTTTCCAAAATTACCTTTTTGCCCTTAAGTGTATTTTGATCCGTATTTTCTTCGTTATAATTCCGATTCGAGTCCACTACGTGTCTACGGACTCGTTTCGTCACGCTTTACGCAACGGTATAATTGAAATCCCCAATTTCCTTCTTGGTCAAAAAGTCAATCTTTGACCTAATAAAAATTCTAAGGGCATTTTAGTCTTTTCATCTAATAAATTAATAATTAAATATTAATTTTAGGTTTGGGTTATTACATGTATACGATGGTCAGATTTTGGCTTTTACTAATTTTCATGGTAATGTTTGGTTTTCTCTTTTAAAATTCACTTTAAATTTCTATCAACAAAAATGAAATATTCAGTAAATTCCCATATTGCCATTCTCTTTCAAATCAGTAAATTCCCATATTGGCATTTACAATTTGAGAGAGAGAGAGAGAGAGAGAGAGAGAAGCAGAGGGGGATGGTTGCATGTATTTTTGTTTTTGTTTTAATCTTTTTTATTTATAAAAAGACTTAATTTTTTGGGAGCTTTAGTAATATACCTAAAATAAGACCTGAAATTATAAAAAACCCTATGTGGAATAGACTTTAGAAACATATTCAAAAACCATTTATTATCTAAAAAAATGAGTGTTGAAGTTCTTATAAATTACATCTCTGCCATTGATTAACTAAAAAAAAACCCAAAATAAGCCTAGCAAGCCCGAAGTACATTGTTAATACCATATCATAGAAGTGTATTGTTAATATCATATCATAGACATACATTGTTAATATCATGTCCTAGAAGTACAATGTTTATACCATTTCATACAAAAAACTAAAAAAAAAAACCAATAAATTCCAGTAAGACATCTGATATCCTTTGCAAAACCCACCTCCAATTGTCCATTGTTTCACAAGAAGCAATCGCAAAGGCCCTATACAAGAAGAAAAAAAAGTACACTGTTAATACTATGTCATAGAACTATCTTCCTAGTGAAAATCACATTATGCATATCATAAACTTCAAGTGCACAACTATATGAGAAAAATATAGAGCATGTTTTGTTACTGAAAATTTGTTAATACTATGTCATAGAAGTACACTGTTAATACTATGTCATAGAAACTATCTCAATTGCAGGGTATGAACAGTATAACAACTGTTTATACCACTTACTGGAAGCTAACAACTACATTTCATTTGCATAATAGGTACGATAAAAATGTACAACTGCAAAACCCCATGTTCATAAACCAACAACCTTGAAAAACATAATGGAAAACACAATCCTTTGGAACAAACCTAGGAACCCAAAGCAAAAACCCCATCTTCGTAAACCAGCAACCTTGTAATACAACTGAAATTGAAAGAACAAGTGCTGTATGTGAATTGGTTTGGCAACAAGTTGCTACCAAAACTGCCATGACAGAAACAAACACTATGAGTTGCAGCAGTCGATGCCTTGATTTTCTTTTCATTTTTTGCCACTGGTAAAAAATATTAAATGTCTTCTTCCTTGCTAACTAATGGCAACAAGCTTTATACTGAGCAAACCCCTTTGCAGTTTCCATTGATATGGTAATTAATTAAGATTAGTAAATTTGATGTGACACAAAAGCAAATGGAGATTCCATCACGTGAGGTGTAGCCCCACTAAGTTATGGTGTTCAATAATTGGAAGAAAAAAATGTACATACTATTATTTGGTTGAAGCTTCGGTTGACAGCAACTTGAACCATTTTTCTCCAAACATCACTGCTAACCATTGCATTAGTTGTTATTACCTGTCCATGTAATCATATTAGTTAATAACTAGTCAAACATCAAGCGAGAAACACTAGAAGACATACTCCAAGCATGGTAGCCATATTGGGGTGGATCATCCTGGAACCTTTTGCCATTCCCCCAATTCTTATATCTGTCCTCCAACCTGAAAAATTCACAGTTTATTTAAGGACCAGCTGGTTTCTATTTTACTGCCTACAGAGTTTCAAAAATAAAAACATGATATTGCCAAAGTTTTGTAAAACTTGTTAGCAGTTAACATAATCCAAAAGTAGCAGATATTGCATTCACTACAGATATAAATACATGAAACTAGATCTTGTACACCTGACACTGAATTGCCACTCTTGCTAACAAGGTCGGTTGTTGTGATTACCACTGCTGCATCATTTGCCCTACAAACCAAGGCAAAATGACTTCTCAGGGAGATGATTTAAAAATTTTAAGCCCAAGGTTTTATAGAAAAGAAAAACACGAATTGAAATTCGATCTGAAGATAAACACAACCAGTTATATATGAAATTATGTCGTTATGTAAGTTAAGTTCAAAACCATTAACATTTTGATAGACCCGACCCAAATTCCACTTTGGAATCCGAGCGAACCTTCGTGATCAACACTGGCGGGTGCCAAGCACAATTGACTTGGTTGCCATTTTTCTGATTAGAAACTTAATTCCTTAAATCCTGATTTCACCGAAAATTAAGCAAAGTCTCCCTTGTAAATTGAACGTTCTCAAAATTTACACATGTCAATAAGCACTTAAATATATACACCAACTGCCAGTATACAAAAATAAGTATGTTCCAACAGTAAATACGTTCCAGGGCAATATCGAGCAATATACAAATTTATTTACAAAGGAGGTAACCACTTGTGAACCAAGGAACCCTACATCAAAATGGGGAAGAGCGGGAAGCAGAAAATGTCCTGTGGTGGCTCTCGGATGCACGTCTACGGCCTGGGGGCACAAAACATTAAAAAGGTGAGTGGACCCAAAAACAAAGTTTAGAAAATACATAAGAACATACTAACCCCACTGTAAAAACGGTTATGCAAAATTAAATCATTCTCTTCATTATATTAAATCTGAAATCAAAGCACGCACATATATTTATAAATATATGCCAATCATACTCAGGGTCATCATACTCAGGGTCATCTTTTAAACTCTTAAAAGAACTGAAATCAATTTAAAACTACCACCTAGGTGCACCCCTTTAATTCCGCCAATTCCTGATATCCGTCAATTCCCCTCGCATCACCATCGGTGACACGCCTCGCAGGTCTTGGTGACACAAAGTCAATCCGAAGCTGCAACCTCGCAGGATTCAGGGGACTTTGGTCAACCTGATCCGCGTCATCGCTCCACACGAGTCCGGTACCATAGAACTCGTGGGGCAAGCTGATAAGCATCTGAATAAAACCAAGGCAACGATAAAATCCGAAGGCAACTTGGATGTCCGTGGACATCATCATATATCTGGGTACCTAAGGTGGCTTAGAAAATAATAATAATAATAATAATAAGCAAAGTTTTTGAAAGATCGATAAATAATGAATTTCATGTTAAGGCTGGACTCTGCTGCCATTTATCTGATGTTTAACTAAAATTCTCTTTCCCTATATCTCTAAAGGATATTCCACTCGGCAGCATGCAAATCAAAATATTTAAAAGCATGTCTCACTTATAAAACACTATTCTTTGAATAAAACTTATTCAAGATCAAATACTGAAACTAAATTCCATAAATTCATTTATGAAAACAAAGAGTCCACTCACGGTTGGTCCGAGCTCGCTGGACCCTTGGAAGGTCCTTCGCGTCAACTGGTGCTGAGTGCACGATTCAAATACCATAATAAAATATATTAATAAAACTGCTCGGTATAAATATTTAAATAAAACCCTGACCCCCGGCTTCTAAAGTGCGTGCATCAATTTAAAGTTATTCCTATGCCCACATTATGTTCCTTTAATCCTAGGACATTCATCCCGTGAATCTGGTTTCGATCGGACGGTTAGATTCGTCACGATCACACGATCGACGTTTCTAAACCTTTAACCCTAGGGTTCCCGATTCGCGATTCCGGAGTATCCGGGACTCCGATTCACGATCCGTCGAATCCCACACAATCCTGGCAAGGTCTAGATTAACATATCTGAAAGTGATCACGACCCAATGGTTCGAAACTATTGAACCGGATAACGCACACTATGTAAAGTCCGCTTAACACTCAAACGACGTCCGGTTGAGATCCGCAAATTTCTACACGCTCATGAGAATACGAGGATCATTTGAATCTAAGAGTGGTCCTCACCACACTGCCCACACAGCGCCGCCTTCCTGGGAACCACTTTTGTTCTTGGACCTACCCCAAAAGTTCCTACCCTCAAAACCGGCTGTTAAGTTGAAAATCGAATGAAAAAATTTCGGCCATACCTTGGCCTCCGAAAAACTCCAAACCGCCGGCCCAAATTGGTCCTTAATTTTGCCCTTAGGTAAAACACCCAATTTGGAACCACTTTTGTTCTTGTTAAATATTAATTAAGACCTACGTTCCCAAAAAGTGGCTCAGTCAAGTAGAATCCTACCCACATAACTCCCTCTGAAATAAGCTATAGATCCTAAGGATTTTCTGCTGAGTGCATCAACTGCAACATTAGCTCTTCCCGGATAATGCTCAATAGTATAATTATAATCCTTAATCAACTCTAGCCATCTTCTTTGCCTCAAATTCAGCTCCTTTTGAGTAAATAAGTACTTCAAACTTTTGTGATATGTAAAAATCCGACATGTTTCTCCATAAAGATAGTGTCGCCAAATCTTCAAGGTAAAAACCACTGCAGCTAACTCCAAATCATGAATAATTCAACTCATGCTTCTTAAGTTGCCTAGAAGCATAAGTGATCCCCTACCATGCTGCATTAGCACACAACCAAGTCCCTGTTGGGATGCATCATGTAGATAACGAAGTTTCCACTATCATCTGAAGTACTAAAATCACCCTACCATGCGGTGGTCAACCTGGTCTTGAGTTCATTGAAGCTCTCCTCACACTCATCTGACCATTCAAACTTCACTCATTTCCTTGTCAAGCGAGTGACAGCGCCGCTATAGAAAAACCCTTCCACGAGCGGCGATAGTACCCGTCTAATCCAAGGAAATTCCGTACCTCAGTAACAGGTTGGTCGTGGCGGTTCACTCTGCCTCAATCTTCGGGATCAACACAAATACCCTCTGCAGAGATCACATGCCCCAAGAAATTAACTCGCCCAACCGACATTTCGAATTTGGCATGCCTCCTCCTCAAAGTCTTGGCAAGACAATTTCAAATGTTTCATGTGCGCCGACTCTTGGAATACACGAATGTCGTCTCTGAACACAATCACAAAGCGATCCAAGTAACGTCGAATACCTGTTCATGAGATTCATAAACGCATGGCGCATTCGTTAACCCAAATGGCATCACCAAGAACTCATAGTGCCTATATCTCGTTCGAAAAGCTGTCTTAAGCACATCCTTTTCTCTAATCCGTAATTGATGATATCCAGATCTCAGATCAATCTTAGAGAATACCTTGGCACCCTTTAATTGGTCGAACAAATCATCAATGCGAGGCAAAAGATACTTATTTCGCACTGTGACCTTGTTCAACTGTCTGTAGTCAATACATAACCTCATAGTTCCATCCTTCTTCTTAACAAATATCACTGGAGAGCCCCAAGGTGAAAAACTAGGTCGAATGAAACCTTTATCTACCAGCTCCTGCAACTGGGTCTTTAATTCTCTCAACTCTGCTGGTGCCATTCTGTATGGTGCTTGAGAGATAGGATTCGTTCTGGAACGAGCTCAATAGTGAACTCAATCTCTGGTGAGGAGGTAGCCGGAAGATCTTGGAAATACATCAGAAACTCTTGTACCATGGAACATCTTCCAATCTCAGCCTTATCTCTGTATCAATCACATGTGCTAAATATCCTGAGCACCCTTTTTAAGCAACCGTTTTGCGATCACAGCTGAGATGAGGCAAGATGGAAACACTCTGCGCCACCATAAAATGTTACTTCAGGTCGTGACTACGAAAACAACCTCTTTTAAGCAATCTACTGAGGCATGATGTCTGACTAACCAATCCATCCCTAGAATGACATCCAAGTCAACCATTTCCAAGGGAATCAAATTTGCCTCCAGAAATACATCTCCCACTAACACTATACTATCTTGATACACCGTACCAACCTTAAAAATTTCTCCTGTAGGCACAGAGATTGCTAGTTCGTTCCGTAAGGCTGAAAGTCTTACATTAGCATTGTGGGCGAAACTAGGTGTAACAAAGGAATGCATAGCCCGGGTCAATCAAAACTCTAGCAGGAACTCCAAAAACGGTAAAATACGTGATCACGTGGGTGACGCTTTGCTTCTTTGGGACATACTATACACCACTTGTGGCTTTGGAATGTCCACCACGTCCCTGTCACCTCTGCTAGCAACGCTGATTTGGGCCCACACTAGGCGAGGCCCCTCAAACTAAGATGTCCAGATCCGCCAGTGCCGTCCCCATGAGTCGATGCAATGTAGTCTCTCCACCTGCAGAAACATGGGCACTCCTCGAAAATGTCGGTGTTGCGGTGGTAACACCCGATGCCTCGGCAAGTCCAAGAATGGTACCTACCACACTAAGCACGTGAGTACGATTCTTCTTGCGAGGGCCGACTACACTGTCTCCCGGTACCTCTGGTTACACCGCCCGGGCGGCTCCCGAACTACCATTTTGATTGGAACCTCCGCTAGGCGCTCCGAGTTGGAAACCTCCATAATTGCGGCCACTAGATGACCAGAGCTAAAGCGCCTCTCTTGGATGACCCAGGGACCGCCCATGTCAAATCTCTGCGAGGTTCACCTGCGCTCGACCATCATCCGATGCTCTCTATCATCAAAGTAGACATCATCAAATCCCCAAAGTTAGTCAGCCGCTGACTAATCACAATGTCTCGGATGGAGGCCTTCAACCCTCTGGTAAACAACTGGCATTTCTTATTTTCATCCTCTACTAGTGGAACACAATACTTAGACAATTCATTGAACTTCTTCTCATACTCAAGTACTGTCATCGCTCCCTATTCCAGCTGCAAAAACTCTTCCATTTTCAAATTCTGTAAGCTAGTGGATAATACTGACAATTAAATGCGGCTAGAAATAATTGCCAAGTGATGGCCGACAGATCCCGATAGCTCCTTTTAACTGATTCCCACCAATGTTTCGCATTTTTGACCAAAAAGAATGTGGCTAGGGCCACCCTGTGATTCTGGGAACCCTCATCACTTCCATGATTCACTCCATCCTTTCTATCCACTCCTCAGCCACTGTTGGATCACCATCACTATCAAAATCATGGCCCCTATTCTCTTAGCTTGATCAGCATATCGGGAGGGATCTGGTGCAGTCTGGATAGAGCCTGAGTGAACAACTCAAAGTCTGCTGGAAGTTGGGATCTCCGGCATAATGGGCACGGCCGAGCGGCCTGATGGACCTCCAACAAAAGGCGCGACGGTTCGCATCGGTGTAGAAATGGGATTTCCTCTTGCTCGGGCAGGATCCTGTCCCTAACTCGGGACAGTCCCTCTACGGAAGCCACCACGTTTAGGGCCCATGCTTATCACAAGCAGATGTTCATAAAATGGAATACACGAGTCTCTGAAGTTAAACCTAATGCTCGATACCAAGTTGACAGGACCCGACCCAAATTCCACTTTGAATCCGGCGAACCTTCATGATCAACACCGGGTGCCGAGCACAATTGACTTGGTTGCCCTTTTTCGATTAGAAACTTAATTCCCTTAAATCTTGACTTCTACGAAAATTAGTCTCCACAATCGAGCGTTCCCAAAATTTACACTGTCAACAAGCACTTAAATATATACACCAACATACAAAAATAAGTATGTTCCAATAGTACGTTCCAGGGCAATATTAGAGCAACTATACAGACTTATTTACAAAGGAGGTAACCACTTGTGAACCAAGGAACCCTACATTAAAATGGGGAAGAGCGGGAAGCGGGAAATGTCCTATGGTGGCTCTCGGATGCACGTTTACAGCCTGGGGGCGCAAAACATTAAAAAGGTGAGTGGACCCAAAAACAAAGTTTAGAAAATACATAAGAACATACTAACCCCACTGTAAAAACGGTTATGCAAAATTAAATCATTCTCTTCATTATATTCGTACTGAAATCAAAGCACGCACATATATTTATAAATATATGCCAATCATACTCATGGTCATCTTTTAAACTCTTAAAAGCACTGCAATCAATTTAAAACTACCACCTAAGTGCACCCCTTTAATTCCGTCAATTCCTGATATCCGTCAATTCCCCTCGCATCACCATCGGTGACACGTCCTCGCAGGTCTCGGTGACACAAAGTCAATCCGAGCTGCAACCTTGCAGGATTCGGGGACCTGGTCAACCTGATCCGTCCTCGCTCCACACGAGGTACCATAGAACTCGTGGGGCAACCAAGCATCTGACTAAAATCGAAGGCAGCGATAAAATCCGAAGGCAACCTGGATGTCCGTGGACATCATCATATCCGAAGGCAATATCTGTATATCTGGGTACCTAAGGTGGCTTAGAAAATAATAATAATAATAATAAGCAAAGTTTTTGAAAGATTTGATAAATAACTGAATTTCTGTTAAGGCTGGACTCTGCTGCCATTTATCTGATGTTTAACTAAAATTCTCTTTCCCTATATCTCTAAAGGATATTCCACTCGGCAGCATGCAAATCAAAATATTTAAAAGCATGTCTCACTTATAAAACACTATTCTTTGAATAAAACTTATTCAAGATCAAATAATGAAACTAAATTGCATAAATTCATTTATGAAAACAAAGAGTCCACTCACGGTTGGTCAAGCTCGCTGGACCCTTGGAAGGTCCCTCCTGCGGGTCAACTGGTGCGAGTGCCTGATTCAAATGCCATAATGAAATATATTAATAAAACTGCTCGGTATAAATATTTAAATAAAACCCTGACCCCCGGCTTCTAAAGTGCGTGTATCAATTTAAAGTTATTCCTATGCCCACATTATGTTCCTTTAATCCTAGGACATTCGTCCCGTGAATCTGGTTTCAATCGGACGGTTAGATTCGTCACGATTACACAATCGACGATTCTAAACCCTTAACCCTAGGGTTCGCGATTCCGGAGTATCCGGGACTCCGATTCACGATCCGTCGAATCCTACACAATCCTAGCAAAGTCTAGATTAACATATCTGAAAGTGATCACGACCCAACGGTTCGAAACTATTGAACCCGGATAACGCACATTATGTAAAAGTCCGCTTAACATTCAAACGACGTCCGAATTGAGATCCGCAAATTTCTACACGCTCGTGAGAATACGAGGATCATTCTGAATCTAAGAGTGGTCCCCACCAGACTGCCCAAGCGCCGCCACACGCGCCGGCAGGTTTGGGTGGCTTGAGAAATTTTCGACGGTCGGAAAAACTCCAAACCGCACCCAAATTCCTAACTTAGGTAAAACACCCAATTTGGAACCACTTTTGTTCTTGGACCTACCCCAAAAAGTGGCCTGAAGTGGCCGGAATCCTACCCTCAAAACCGGCTGAAACTTAAGTTGAAAATCGAACGATCTACGCTTGAAATTTCTAAAATCCTACCCAACCAGCAGGTAAGTCACGAAAAATAGGTAGGAATCCATACCTTGATCGTCCGATTTGGTAGCCGGACGACGGAGATCGAAGGTTGTGAAAATCGGAAACCGGGGTTTTTCTCGACGAGCTCCAAGGTCGGTGACGGAGGCTGGTCGGGGCGTGATGAGGGAAGGATGACGGTTCGAACGGATCCGATCTCGTGGCCGGTGGTTCACGGTGGCGGTGGTTATGGAGGAGAGAAGGTGGCGGGTTGAAAATAGGGGGGGCTGCGTCACGAGGAAGAAGAGTGAGGGAGGAGAGAGAAAGTCGGTTGTTAAAAAATCATGGTCTCCAAAATTACCATTTTGCCCCTTGAAGTATTTTGACCGTATTTTCTTCGTTATAACTCCAAATCGAGCCCACTACGTGTCTACGGACTCGTTTCGTCGCGCTCTACGCAACGGTGTAAACAAAATTTCCAAATTCGTCTCAGTTGATGCAAAAGTGTCAACTTTTTCTTTGCTAAAATGGTCTGAGGGCAAAAGTGTCCTTTTCCCTTAATAAATTAATAGTTAAATATTAATTAAGGTTTGGGTTATTACACATATACCCCTCAGTTGATGCTGTTAGTGAATTAACCAGTTTTGGAAGAGACTTTAGAAGTTCTTCCTGCATATGAAAATAAAAAAATGAATCGTTTGTACAACACTTAGAACAGGTCATGTTATAAATCTTCTTAAAAATTATCATGCAACATTTTTCAGTTTATTTGTTAATATTTCAGGAAATCCTGTGCAAATCAGTATGATTAGAATATGAGTATAACATGGAAACAGGAATATGATGGTTATATAGTACATTTTTTTATCCTTTGGCCAAGCACACCAGTGGATTCAATCAGCACTTCCGCAGGCTTCATTTGAAGTAGCTGTAGCACAAAGTAACCCAGACTTGACCGTCGGCCCTGGCTGGTCTTAGGAACCATTGTGATAAAAACCCAAAAATTTAAAAGAAAAGACATGTACAAAAATATCATTGGTCAATGTCAATGGGGTGGAGATAGAATCTAGAGTGGACCCAAATATTTTTCTTGTACACAATTAGAATTAATGAAGAGAAACAAAATCTCACATATGATCTTCTTAGCATTTTCACGAAGCAAAACAAAGGCTTGCAGCAATTATTGCATCTCAATCTCGCTAGCTATCCCTTTCTCTTTGAAAATTTTCGCAAGTTTTTGTCGGACTCTTCAAGCCTTATTTCAAGTTTCAACATCAGCTAAAATCGTCAACATAAGAGTTGGAATTGCACACGGCATTTGCTGACATTACATTATAAAGATATATATATATATATGTGCTTGGATTAACTAACAGCTAGCAAATCTTGTAACTCATCGAAAAAATGGCCAGAGGAACATATGTTGTTCTAGGTGGTGGCCACGCAGAGGAACTAGGCATCATGCAAGACAACTCGGGGGGGATATTTTTGCTCTGCATCATTCTTATGTCTCTCTCACTTATATCAATGGTCATATTTGCCTGTGGTGATGATGAAGGATCAAGCAAGAAAAGATACGGAGGCGGAGGCGGAGACGGTGGCGGTGGTGCAGCTGCTGCAGCTGCTGCTGCTGGTGGCGGTGGTGTTGGTGGAGGTTGTGGTTGTGGAGGTAGAGGTGGAGGTGGAGGTTGTGGAGGTGGAGGTGGAGGTGGAGGTTGTTAGGAAGATATATATAACTATGTTTTCATAAAATAAAAAAAGTTGGAATTGATGTCAACAAAACCTGTCGTTCTTTTAATTGTTCTTGTTGATACTAATATTGGCTTGTAAGCTATATGTTATATTGATGGAGTGGAGCTTATGCGAGAGGTAAACAAATTTCTGTCAACATAATCTAATATCTTTTTGGTTTGTATTGTGATTGTGGAATTAAAACTGTCCTGATTTCTCTGGTTTATAACTTTATAGCTACAAGTACGTACTTTTCGTAAACATATTTTTGTAAGTTTCGAGTCCACATCTTTGGCATATGCTAGACCCCCTCATAAACGAAATAGGAAATTCTTATGCTACTAGTAGATAGATTTAGCAACCCTCCCCACAACATCAAGCATTTCCCTGGTTGCCCACCCAGCTCCAACCATTATAAAAATATATATAGCTTGGATTAACGAACAGCTAGCTAATCTTGTAACTCATCGAAAAAATGTCCAGAGGAGCATTTGTTGCTCTAGGTGGTGGCCACGCGGAGGAACTAGGCATCATGCAAGACAACTCGGGGACGATACTTTTGCTCTGCATGATTCTTTTGTCTCTCTCACTTATATCAATGGTCATATTTGCTTGTGGTGATGATGAAGGATCAAGCAAGAAAAGATATGGAGGCGGCGGCGGCGGCGATGGTATTGTTGGTGGTGGTGGTGCAACTTGTGGTGGCGGTGGAGGTTGTGGAGGTGGCGGTGGCGGTTGTGGAGGTGGAGGTTGTTAGGAAGATATATATAACTATGTTTTCATAAAATTAAAAAAAGTCCGAATTTATGTCCACAAAACCTGTCGTTCTTATAATTGTTCTTGTTGATACTAATTTGGCTTGTAAGCTATGTTATATTGATGGAGCTTCTTATGTATACGATGGTCAGATTTTGGCTTTTACTAATTTTCATGGTAATGTTTGGTTTTCTCTTTTAAAATTCACATTAAATTTTCAGTTTTTAAAGTTTGAGTGGGCTTGTGCTGTGGGTTTTATATGGATTGGGTAGAGTGTATACCAACACATGAATGGATATTAATTACATAGCTTATATATAGGTTTTTTTTTTTTAGTGAAATATTTTTGGGTAGGCGGTAGCCTACCCTACCCTGGCTTAAGATCCGCCCCTGATTGGGACCATTCTTTCTTTGCAGATTATTTTATTTTTATCAAGGATCAAATCAACCGAGGGCACCATGATTACATTTTCTCACGGGCATATTCTTATTTGGCCAAAGTGGACCACCCTCACAACATATAGTCTAATGTGAACATAATTACCCGCAAGCCTTAGTGACATGCAATCCACGCGGGGTGCAACATAAGGTGGAGATAGCGTCTGTTATCCAACTTTCAAAAAATTTATTATTATTAATTATCATGGAAATTAGGATCTATAAATAAATTCCTCCTCCTAAAGTTAGGCTCGCAAAACACAAACAGAAATGGCTAGGAACCTTGTTGGTCTAGGTGTTAGTCATACAGATGTATTGCTTCCAAGTGCTGATGGTGGACTATTCTTGTTCTGCATGATCCTGATGTCCCTTTCAGTAATTTCAGCTGTAATATTTTCTTGTGGTAAATCGTCTCGCAAGAAGAAACACCATAGTGTGCCAAATGTTTCAGATACCGGTGCATATTATTATAATTATGGTGGATATGGAAGAGGCAGAGGAGGTAGTGGAGGACATGGTCATCACGGCAACGGGGGCGGAGGACATGGTCATCACTAGGGGCGGAGCTGTACTAAGGCTTGGGATGGCTCTAGCCCCTCCAATTTATTTTACCCTTTTGAATATATATATTGGATATGGTAACAAATGCAAAGAAAGATTGCTATACTTAAGCCTATGGCCCTCTCACCACAAATCAATACTAGTCAAAATTGTATTTTAATATGAATATAATAGTAAAATCATACTACATTTTATGAAAAAAAACCACACATTTCAATTTAATGCTTTTGTACGCAATAGTTTACTCAATAGGCCAAAAAAAATATACAACTAAACTTTTTGTGTTAACATTTTGGCCCCCTCAAATATAAAATCCTAGCTCCGCCACCACGGAGATGGGGGCAGAGGACATGGATATGTCGGTGGCAGAGGTTGTGGTGGGGGTGATGGTGGTGGTGGATGTTGTGGTGGAGGTTGTGGTGGTGGAGGTGGAGATACTTTGGAAAGAGATCTTATAGTTGTGTCATAAAAGAAGTTCGAATTTAGGTAAACAAGACATGTCCTTCTTATATGTAGAGTTCTTGTTGATAATGGTATTGGATTCTCAACAATAAAAAAATAAGAAAACCCTAAATGCCTTTTCCTCTCTTCTTCTCAGCGTTGCACAATTCTCTTTTTGGGGAGGAGGAGGCATATCCCTCCTCCCCCTTTTCTCCTTTGCTGTGCTACCTCTCTATCTTCTTTGCATTGCTTTCTCTTGGTGTGGGTGTTCTTGTTTTTGGCAAGAGCCTGTTTGGCCGTGCCGTGGCTCTCTTAAGAGTTGGTGGTTTATACACTCCCTACAAACAGATTTACTTCCTCCTCTACATCCCCTCCTCTTCTTGCCTTATCCACATTCCAGATCTGGCCTCTCTATTGGGCTACATCAACCACTTCTATAAATGAATTTTCGTGTATTTTCTGGAAAGTGTACATAGCTCTTACCATGGCTATAGCTATGGCTCCTGCTCTAGTGTTTGCACCACCACCTTTCACTCTCTTGGTTTTGGTCTTTTGGGACATACCATGGTTTGAATGGTTGTTTTCTCTATGGTATTCGGCCTTCATAGAGATTGTGAGTCTTGGATGGATGTTCTCGTGTGGATGTACTTTTGTACTTTGGGGAAATTTGTTTCTCGGCGGCAAACTAGTGGGTCTCTTTATGCAGCTGTGCTGATTTGTGTGAGGGAAGTGTATTTCCTCTTTTATGGCTATGTTGATGCAGTCCCTGTTCCCTTTGCGGTAGTGGCTTTGTTTTGTATTTTATTTTGGCTTTGTGATGGGGAAGATTCATTTTACTAGATTGTAATGATTTTTAGTTTAAACTCCCATATGCTTCTTGTTCTTTATTCCTATGTATTGACCTTTTTGGCTCTTCTAATCTCTTTTTTTTTTTTTTTTTTTTTTCCAACTGTGATTGAACAAAAAAGAAAAACGGTATTGGATTCTAGGCTATGTTATATTAAAGGTGCTTCGTATATGCATGTATATATGATGGTCAGATAGTGTTTCTTTATTAATTGTCATGGTAGTGCTTGTCATTCCCGATTAAAAATTCACTTTAAATTTTTATCAACAAAAATGCAACAATCCGTATATTCCCATTTTGGGCAGTGTATTCCCTACCATTTACAATTTGAGGATAATTGACAATTTCCGTCATCAAATGTTGATAGAATGACCACTTTTTTAACCCCTCAAAGATCACTTTTAAATCATAAAATTTTTATTTGAACACAAGACTTTAGAGTTCGTAAACTTAGTGGTTATTCTAGTGTCAGAGACGATTCAAATTATCCATCACTTAACATCGCTTATATATATATTTTTAATTATTCAAAACCATGACATAAGATTTAATGATAATGGGCTCATCGGGATTTATCGCTTTATTGTTGCAACTACCGTATATGCTTAATGGTAATGCATCGGTGGAGCAACATTAGGAAATGCGGTGGAAGATTCAATAGGGATGCGACAGATGTTTTATATCAACGTCAAAAGGCCAATGGTGTGGCACATGCTCTTGCCCACTATGGCTTGAAAGAAGGCACTCGTTTCCTTTGGACTGATGCGGCACCACCTTGGTTGGACTCTATTCTATGGAAGATAACGAAGTGGGGTAGGGTGTTTAATAGTATTGTCTTGTATAGCTGCTTCAAAATCTGCAAACCCTCTTTCAAATTTCTGCATTCTAATAATTCCCCTGTCAGATCTACCTCAAATCCACCTTAACCCTAATCTAACCTTCTCCCTTATCCATTTTAATCAAAGCAGGAATAAGCAACACCATAAGGCCATGTTTGATACGGAGGATTAAACTCGACTAACTAGTAGAAGGCCTAGATTTCATATGCAATCAAGAAATAGTATGAGTGTTGTCTTTTAACTTGGATGATTAAGATGAACTATTCATAAGGGAGGTTGATGCCAAAAACTTATCCCTATTAATTTCACCAATTTCAAGGGGATTAGTGAGGATAAATTTTAGATATCAACCTCATATGAATAGTTCACCTTAATCCTTCAGGTTAGAAGACAACATCCATATTCTTCCTTGATTCACATAAAATCTAGTCATTTTACTAGTCCAAGTTAGACCAATCTAATCCTCCATATCAAACATGGCCTAAGAAAAGATGGCATCTGTTGACCCATATCTTCGTCAGAGTATACCTAGAACCATTTTCCATGGACAATAACCACTTCGAATGTCTACCAAAGTCTCTCCTACTAGTCTTAGAATGGACTTAATTTGTTAAATATTGCAAGTGCAATGATGAAATTGGAAAAATTGAAAGGGAGCTTTAGTATTATACCCAAAATAGGTGCAGAAATTATTAAAAAATCCTCACATGGAATGCACTTTAGAAACATACCCAAAAATCATTTACTACATAAGAAATGAGTGTTCAAGTTCTTATAAATTACACAACTGCCATTAATTAACTTAAAACAAGCCCAACAAAAAAAAAAACTCAAAAAAAACCCAAAACAAGCCCAACAAGCCTGAAGTACATTGTTAATACCATATCATAGAAGTACATTGTTAATACTATGTCATAGAAGTACATTGTTAATATCATTTTATACAAAAAAACCCAAAAAAAAAAAAACCCCAAAAAGCCTAACAAGACATCCGATATCTTTTGCAGAAACCACCTCCAATTGTCCACAGTTTCACCAGAAACAATCGCAAAGGCAAAAGGAAATATCCGTACAAGAAAAAAATGTACATTGTTAATACTATGTCATTGAATTATCTTCCTAGTAAAAATCACATTATGCATATCGTAAACTTCAAGTGTACAGCTATATATAGAGCAAAATATAAAGCACGCTTTGTTACTGAAAATCTGTTAATATTATGTCATAGAAGTACATTGTTAATACTATAGCATAGAAATCAACTCAGTTGCAGGGTATGAACAGTGTAACAACTGTTCATACCACTTACTAGAAGTTAACAACTATAATATTTTATTTGCATAATAGGTATGATAAAGAATCCAAACAGTACCAAACATCAAAACCAAGTCAACATTAAACAATGTTTTGCACATTAAAATCATAAAGAACCTAGATCACTGAGAATCTAATCCAAGAACACTAATTATCAAATTTATTTTCTTTTGGTCAATCTGTATTAGAAAAGAAAATGAAGATGTAGTGGCAAGATGCCATACCAACAATACAAAATCATTGTTAGCTAACTCATAGTGGAAAACTTAAAGGAAAAAAGCATACACTCTCCGCCTTTTTCACCAACTACAAAGAGGCTAACCAATACAGGGTTTTATGGAAGACCTTCTTTTCACCAAGGAATATGCATCTAGCAATGCTAGCACTAAACTTAAGATGACTTGCAGACTCATTGAAGCAATCAGGTAGCTGCAAAATAAGCATTGCCTTAAACAAATATTACAATTTTTTTTTAAGGATAAGAAATGACATGTGATGCATTATGAGATGCTGAAATCAGCCCCATAAGCCTACAAAATCAGGTTACACAGAACTAAACTTAGATGGCAATTTGCTCACAAACATTAGATAGCATACACAGATAGAGCCAAACAAGTCTAACAACAATGAGAAAAACAAGCATAATGAATTCTAAATCACTAATTCTAATTATTATATCATTCTAAAATAGAAAAAGCAATACATCAATGACTCATGTAGACTAATTAAGTATTTTACGCTAAGAAATCATCCTAAAATTCTAACTACCACCACCTCTAGCACCGCTTGCACCCCAAAGAATGGAGAATAAAATTGAATCACCATATCACCATCACCATAACCTCAATTCAATCATACACTAAGCAAATACAGAAATTAAAAACAACAAAAAATACAAGAAATTAAAAATTTCATAGTAACCTCTAAGAGCTTTTGCGTATGAGAGACTATGAGTATTTCTTCAGAGAATCTCTCTCCTGGCGGCATATCCGTACTGAGATCAACGAACGTATCCAACTATCATTCCAAGTATGATCTCTATGTTCTTTGCCGTGCTCATTTCTCCAAAGGCGTTCTTAGCTTCGTCTCCGTCTGAGGTTGTTGTAGTTGATGTCTCTTGGATTCGACGGTGCTGGAAAAGGAACTGGGGGTGTGTCGACGAAGATTGAGACAAAGATGATTGCGGTGGCGTCGGAGGTGAAGAAGGATGTGGTGCGTTAATTGGAGCGTCTGAAGGAGATGGAGGAAGGGAAATTGGTGATGGAGTTTTGGGCAAAGGTGAATCGGCGGTGGGTTGCAGCGATGGAGTCTGCGAGGGATGTGGTGGAGATGACGAAGATACAATGGAGAATTGGACTAGGAGAACAGCTAGAAGCGGAGCTCGATGAACCTCGCCATTATTGAAGAAAAAGAAGAAAGTTTGAGATGCTAGTTTGATGAAGATTGAATTGATTAATAAACAAAGCAAAGGGGCAAAACAGTAATCAAACATAGCTGTAGAATTTAAGAAATCGACAGTTGTCAATTTTTAGGTTTATTTTGGGTGTGTTTATATACATTGAATGGTATATGGTTTCTTTATAGAACTATGTTTAGGAATGGGTGTTTAACTAATTTTCTAAAATTAAAATTAGGGTGACCGAAATCATTTTTTACCCTAACTCTAGTAACCAAAAATATATTTTTTCCCTTATTTTTTTTAAAAAATTTCAACGGCTACACTTTTAGCATCCTCACCAAGAAAATTGGCAAAGGTGACCCTCAAAGTGAAAGCGCTAATCAAGAATTACGCACAATTTCATCAACTCATGAATCGTCTTGTGCTTCAAAGGCAGTCCTACAGAGGCGAGGTAGGCTACCGCCTACCCAAAAAATTTTCACTTAAAAAAAAAACTATATATAAGCAAAATAATTGATACCCATTACATGTGATGGTATAAACCCTTGCCTACCCAGCCCATGTAAAACCCACACCACATGTGTTAAAGCCCACTCAAACTTAAAAAAAAAAAAAAAAAAATTATAACCAGCCCATGTTATGGAATGGCCCAGGCAGACTTTAATAAAAGGGGGAATATAACTTATAAGCAGCCAAATAGTGGCTGTGCAATTCCAGACAGAGTGGGCTGCTTCTTCTCAACTCAACAGTCTTGGCTGGGCAATAGTCAAGATGTGCAATTGTGGACAGCCCCTTCTCTTCTCATATACAAGGAACCAAGTATTCTTCTTAATCTCTTCTCTTTAATTATCTTCTTCTATTGGGTTATTCCTAAAATAAATGTATGGATCTTAGTTTTAATTTTAATTTGAAATTGAGTTTTCTAGGGTTTAGTTAGGAATGAAATATAATTTGGGGATTTTGTTGAAATTAATTAGGTCTTTGATTTTAAGAATTTTGTTGAGATGTTTGATTTGATGTTGGCATTGTTGAGATGTTTGATTTGTTGTTGGTATGTTAATGTTTGATTAAATTCATTGATGCTATTATGAGAAATTGTTTGATTTTTTGTTGGGATGTTTGATTAAATAGGTTATCTTTTATTATGTCAGATCACAATCGAAACCCCAAGAAAACAAAGAATTTGTTCTCTTTTTTTAAGAAAAAGAATGATGGGTCATCATCTTCTAGAATGCCTCCCATTTGTGATGAGCCAAATCTTCTCTCTTCTCCCATTGTCGAGCCTCAAGTTGAAAGAGTTGAGACTCAAAGAGTTAATAGTGGTCAAGATTTTAATATCAATTATCTTGAGCATGATCCGGGATTACGTCGTCAAATATGCCAATATTCGGTGAATGAACAAGATAATGTGCGAAAAGCCTATATTATTTTAGGACCTTGTCAACCGGAGTTAGAAGACTATCCAAGCCATTTAGAAGGGCGAGACTTACATCGATTTAATAAATTGTGGTTTGGTAAATTCCCTTGGCTTGAGTATTCAATTGCTAAAGATTTGGCATTTTGTTTTCCTTGCTATGATGTCTTTTGAGTTTGTGTTTGCATTGCTTTTGATGGATAAAATTATGGGATTGACTAACTTTCTCAGTCAAGTGTTTCAAAAAAAAAAAAACTCAAGATATTGTAAGTGCTTTAAACTTTGTTGAAAACACAAAATCACAGTTCCAAGATATGAGGGCACATAGCTGGGATGATTTTATTCATGAGTGTGGTATCATTTTGTGAACAACATGGTATTGATGTTCCTGATATGAGTTCTCGTTATATGATGGGCACACATCATTCTTGTCAACAAAAGATTTTATTACAGTTGGACATTACTATCGCATTGATGTATTTAATGATGTGATAGATTGCATGTTGAGGGAGTTAAATGACAGATTTCCAGAGCAAACTCTCTGGTAGTGGTGCACACTTACTTTGAGACCCGGGAACTAGCGTTTTGAGTTAAAGTTCATTGTTGGATACGCATATTAATTATACAAATTTATAAATAAACCCAATCCTAGACATGTATTTATAAAAAACCCAAACACTATTTAAACATAGAAACACACTCAAAATCAACCCCAAAATCAACAATTGTATATTTTTTGGGTGTGTTTATAAATGGGTTTTGAGTGTGTATAATGATGGGTTTTGGGTGTGTTTATAAAGTGTTTTGGGTGTTGGGTTTTTTTATAATTTCAGCCCCCATTTTGGGTGTTTTAGTGAAACTCCCTATTAATTAAGCCCGTTTATTCTCTCGAATAGGTATTCTTGCTTCGCGTATTCCAGAGGAATAGCTCTCTTAAGATTGTTTCCCCGATACAATTTTGGTTGTAGTCATACCTATATATATATATATATATACACTTTTATTCTTATTTACTGGTGAGGATCCTTTCTTGCTTGCTGTGCCTACGGGCATGCATTTTGGAAAAGAGTGGTCTGGGAAGGGAAAAAGGTCCTATTTGAGTTGTATTATATACTATATCGGGATTATAGGATATCTTGGTCTTAAAGTCAATTTTGTTATATAAATATGTATATAGGTATTTGTGTTGGTATATTTGTGGACTTGTTTCCAGGTTGAGTTTTCTGAGCGTGTGCATTGAGACTGCTTTGCATAGGTATGGATTTTTGAAATGATGTTTGGATTTGAGATTGGGCATTTGTAAATTACTTGACATTTTATGTTTGCAAGCATACTCCTAAGTAAGGGTATGGTTGCGGGAGAAAAATGATATTTTGGGTTTTGATGTTTATATTTTACATTAACGAGATTATTTTGGAAGTTTCGATTATATGATATTAATTACAACAAAGACTAAATGATTAACTTTATGTTTTCCAAGAAAGTAAGAAGTATTAATTAAATGAATTTCTTTATCACATATTTTGTTATAAGTATACTAAATTGGAGGGGTTATTTATGTTGCATATAAATTATGTTAAACACTTTGTTTTTGTCCACTCACATTTTATGTTTTGCACCTCCCAGGTCCTAGATATCTGAGGTCGAGACCACCACGTCGAGGCATCGTGGGTGTCCGCTCTGTAGGAACTTTTCCTTAACTTTTCTCTACTCTCTTTCCCCGCATTGTAAACTAAATTCTTTAGTTGCTCTGCTTGCTCTATCCGAGTCTAGGTAGAAGGCATTTGATTAGTCTTAAGTGTGCCTTTACCTTGTCCATGTTGGAAGTTGGGGTTATTTCTGTACTTGTTTGCAGGTACTATAATTTAGGGTACCTGTGCCTTTACCTTGTGCATACCGAAATTTTGGTAGAAGTCAAACTGTTTATCCTTTTAAAGAAGGGCTACAGGGTTTTTAGTAAAGTGGGTTCGACATTGGGTAGATATTGGATGGGAAGCAGGGTTCGTCATGGATTCCGAGGGGGAATCCGGGGCGGGTCCTGTCAGTTTATCCTGAAATTATTCATTTCATGGTGTATTCTTAACAACTAGAATTCACAAAGTATATTTCTTTCTTGATGTTTCGATTGTAACAGAATCTAGCTTTATTAAATTCATCATTTTCTTATGCCAAAGAAATATGTGGTGTACCACAGTTTGCAATAATACCTCAAGGGTTGTCCATTTAAATATTGGAACTTCAGGTTCTCAACACTATTAGATTTTGAACTTCAAGCCAAAATCACATATTTTCATGGTATGGACATTCAAAACTCTTAGATTTTGAACTTCATGCCAAAATCACATATTCTCATGGTATGGATATTTTTATAATTTCCTATACATATTTCGGGACTTCAAGCCCTTACATAATTGTTCATGTTTTGAGGAACTTTTGGCATCTCATTTAATTGCTCATCCATGAGTTTACGGAACTACAGGTTCCCTTTTGTATACAGTGACGGTTTACCCAAAATGGTAAATATTTATGCATACGTCACTATTTATGTATACAGTACTATTTATCAAGTCATGAATACGTGTCTATTCATGCATATAGTACATTTGCCAATAGAGTTATCATTCATGTGTACGGCACTATTCACATATATGGTTACTATTCATACCTTTGTTAGTACATTTACAATTTATGTGTACTGTACTATTAACTGATACGGTACTGTTACATTATTAAGGGACTCTAGGTCCTTATTTACATGTCAAGGATCAAAGATCTTCAGGTCTAATCTCTTGTTTATAAATATAGTACTGGGGAGATTGCTAGGTCTCATATCATTATCATCATCAAGGATCTTTAGGTCATGATGTAGTTGTATGATTAGGATCAAGGAACTTCTGGTCATGATCTCTATATGTTGTAAAACTCATCATATAACACAATTAATTCATAAAATAAATTGTTATAAATTGCTTGTAAATAAATTGTTGGTATGGACGATAAACCCGCACCATACTTTAAATAAAAGTAAATGTGTGGTAAAATAAATTCATAAATTAAAGGCTTATTTACTGTAGTTCCCTTAGAAACTATGGTCAAATCTCACTTTACCCCCTGAAAGTTAAAATAACCCAAAGTACCCCCTTGACCAAGGTCTGGTGGTTCACTTTGCCCCCCATTATTAACTCTGTTAAAAATTCTTTTAAAAACGCTGATGTGACACAAATAGGACTCACTCTTTTGTTTAAATATATGTCACCTAAGTGCCACCTGTAAAAAAAACAATAAAAAATTTTATTTAAAAATTTTAATAAATAGAAAAAAAGAAAAAAGAAAATTACATTACTTCTCTCTTCTCTCTCCCTCTTTCTTTCTCTCTACTTGAGTCCTGACCTCCTCCTCCACCAACCCACTTGGGGCCCCACTAGTTCCTCCCTTCGCTCTAACCACCTTAGCCGCCCCAAAACCCTCAAAACCACTCCTTCCAAACAGCATTGGAGCACACCGACTCGTTATTGTGGATGGAGTACAGGAAGACGAAGAGGTCTATGGCGTTTGCGAAAGAGACAGGGGACGACATTTTCAACGCGATCAAATGGGACATGGAGCGGCTGGGGCTGGGTTGGGGAAGGCAATGATGAAGGAGTTGGTGGCGACAGGGATTTGTAATATTGCTTAGCAAGTAAATATTCATTTGATAGGTTAGTTGTAAAGATTTGTTTTCTTTGGTAAACATTAATGGTAAAGATAAGCAACAAAGCGCATGCCATTATAGAAATTCTTGTGCTTGAATTTTAAGGGTTAATTATTCAAATGGTTCTCAAATTTGTACCTGATTTACATTTTGGTGCTTAAACTAAATTATTCGTTCAAATGGTTTATCAACTCTATATTATTCGGTTCATTGGTCCCACAGTCTAATTTTCTATTAGATTTAACCAAATTTGAGGATAAATACGACTTTTTATAATTAACAAATAAAAATAGGGTTAAAATAAATATAAAATTAGAAAAAATTGAGGAAAAAGAGAAAAACAATCATAAGACCCAAACCCAGTGTCCCCTCCCTTTGATTTATTCTCCCACATTCCCTCACAGACCTCTCTCTCCTTATGTTTTCCCCCCTCCTCTCTACTCTCCACCTCTTTCTCTCTCATCCCCTCTCTCTCAATTACCAAAACATCAATTAAAAAGCATTGAAAAAAAACCTAACCAACCCCCCTCCTACCCCATCCCCGACCAGCTACCACCCACTTCATCCTACTGTTTGTGCAAATAATCTCGCGGGAGAATATTCGCTTCTAGATCCTTCAACCTTCGATCTTCCTTCTATCTTTTCCTTGCTTCCTGTAAAAAAGACTGGACTAAATAAACCACACATGGAGGTGTGTTGGCCAAAGGCCCTCCGATGCCTAAGTTAGTTCGAGTGTTTGTAGGAAAACAATAGCTAAGCAAAGGGTATGGAGTTGTATGTATGGTGTGAACCGGGTGGCCGGAGCCATGTGTGGTTGCCGGAGCCATGTGGAAAAAAAATATGGAGAGTGGAGAGGGAGAGAGAGCTTCGGGTATTTTTCTCAGGTTTAGGAATAGGTTTAGATGTACCTTGAATAATGAATGAAGTCGTCTATTTATAGGAGCCTCGGGGCTAGGGTTTTGTAGAGAATATGATGAGTTTATTCCCTACCCAAATTCATAGGGATCGAGTCGAGCTTGATTATATTTCTTTATTGAAGATAATATCTGATTTAATGATATTATTTTCTCTTCTCTGTATTAGGATAATATCTGAATTAATGATATTATCTTATTAAATAAAGATAATATCCTATTAATTAAGACATTTATCCCTATTAATTAATTAGCCAGATAAACTGGTTCAATTAGTTAATTTAAGAGATAATCTTCTTTTTCACGTGGCGTGCTGTGATTGGAGACGGAAATATTTGCTCCCACACCCACCACCATACCAACCATGAAGACCCACCCACTCTCTTTCAACTCATTTGGTAAACTATTACCATCAACAAGATCAAAACTACAACATCAAGAAAAAAAATTAAAATAGTAATGGGGTGTGGATTTTTGGGCGTTTTGAGAATATGTTTTGGTGGATGAAAGGTGGTTTTTGGGTAGGGAGGAGGGTAGTGGGTGGTTGTCTCTCAACAACGAAGGGAAATCAAGGGGTAGGGGGAGAGGGTTTGAGTGGTTGTTGAGTTGGGGTTCTGGTTCGTTGGGAGGGGTCCGTGGAATAATTTTTCTTTCTTTCTCTTTTCTGTAGTTGCTAGTTTGGGTGGAGGGTGGGGATGAGTTGGGGTTCTGGGCCTGGGGTGGAGGGTGGTTGTGGGATGGGTTTGGGTGTTGGAGTTTGAGGGTGGTGGTTATGGGGGAATGGAGAGAGAGAGAGAGAGAGAGAGAGAGAGAGAGAGAGAGAGCTTTTTATTTCATTTTTTAATATTTATTTATTTTTAACTTACAAAATGACCAATTTGCCCTTATATTTAATGGCAACATTGACAAAATGTAACAGTAAGACCAATTGACCGAATAATATAGAGTTGATGGACCATTTGAGCGAATAATTTAATTGAGGGACCAAAATGTAAATCGGGTATAAGTTTGAGGACCATTTAAGTAATTAACCCGAATTTTAATTACTGAAATTATGTGCTTGAATTTTGAGCAGCAAAGCATAGCCCCAAATCAAAAGTCAAACCCATTCAAACATCACACAAACCAAGAGGGATAATACCCAAAACCATTCAAGAAATCAAAACCAAGAGGGTTGGGCGCTCCTTTTGTTTATAAATTAAAAAATTGTTTTTGTTTTATGGTTTAGAAAATATTTGGAGTTTTTGGGTTCCGTTTGGTAGGCAAGAAAATTTCAACAAGAAATTGAGATTTTGGAGGTGGCCGGTTTGGTTGGGGAAGGAGTGGTTTTGAGGATTTTTGGACGGCGAAGCTGGTTAGATGGAAGGGAGGAGCTGGTGGGGCAGTGATGGCTACCCCAAGTGGTGGTGGGAGAGGGAGTTGGGTACAAAGAAAGAAAGTGGGGAAGAGAAGAGAGAAGTAATGTAATTTTATAATTTTTTTAAAATAAAATATTTTATTATTCTTTTCACATGTGGCACTTATATGGCATATATATTAATAAAAGAACGGGCCCTATTTGTGTCGCATCAGCATTTTTAACAGAATGTTAACAGAGTTAATAGTGGGGGGCAAAGTGAACCACCAAAACCTGGGTCAAGGGGGTACTAGGTCACTTTTAACTTTCAGGAGGTAAAGTGAGATTTGATCATAATTTCAAAGGGCGCTACAGTAAATATTGGTTGTTCACTGACAAACCTTTAACTTCACTCGAATGTTTGGCAGACAAACATGAATTATTTTCCTTCAAACAATTATGTAATGGGCTCTACGGGCTCCATTCTTGACTTTACAGCATATAGTCTATTGTGAACATGCGTTGTGAACATGTGTTACACATGTGAACATAATTACCCGCAAGCCTTAGTGGTTGAATGCAATCTATGTGGAGTGCAATATAAGGTGGAGATAGAATCTCTTTTTCAACTTCTAAATATCTTTTATGGGAATTAGAATTTATAAATAAATTCCTCCTCCCAAAGTTAGGCTCCCAGAACACGACCAGTAATGGCTAGGAACCTTGTTGGTCTAGGTGTTAGTAGTCATGCAGATGTATTGCTTCCAAGTGCTGGTGGTGGTCTATACTTGGTTTGTATGATCCTGATGTCCCTTTCAGTAATTTCAGCTATAATACTTTCTTGTGGTAGATCGTCTCGCAAGAAGGAAGACAATAGAGATACCGATGGAGGAGACAGATCGTCTCGCAAGAAGAAAGACAGATCGTCTCGCAAGAAGAAAGACAATAGATATACCGATGGAGGACACGGAGATGGAGGAGACGAAGATGGAGGAGATGGAGAAGGCGGAGATGGAGGAGATGGAGGTTACGGTGAACATGGCCACCATGGCCATGAGGGCGGGGGACATGGCCACCATGACCAAGGGGGCGGGGGACATGGCCACCATGGCCATGGGGGCTGGGGACATGGCCACCATGGCCATGGGGCCGGGGAACATGGCCACCATGGCCATGGGGGCTGGGGACATGGCCACCATGACCATGGGGGCGGAGGACATGTTGGTGGTGGAGGACATGTTGGTGGCGGAGGACATGTTGGTGGTGGCGGTGGAGTTTTTTAGGAAATAGATCTTATATAGTTGTTTCATAAAGGAAGCTCAAATTTATGTGAAGAAAAAAATTCTAATTTTGGTAAACAAGACATGTAGAGTTCTCGTTAATGCTGGTATTGGATTCTAGGCTGTGTTATATTAAAGGAACTTCCCATATGAATATATGATGGTCAGGCTGTGTATTTTTTATTAATTGTCATGGTCTCGTCATTTTCGATTTAAAATTCACTTTAACTTTCTATCAACAAAAATGCAGTAATTCGTAAATTTCCATTTTGAACAGTGCTATTTTCTGCCATTTACAATTTGAGGACGATTAACAATTTCCGTCGTCAAATGAATTGATAGAATGACCATTTTTTAACCCCTCAAAGTTATATTTTGAATCATAAAAATTTGATTTGAACACACAACATGATAGGCATTTTACAGCTTGTAATAATAATGGTCTCATCATATATAAAGATTATACAAGTAAGGGACTTGTAATCAGTGACAGACTTACAGAGGCGCAAGGAGGTGCAGCTGCACCTCCCCTTGTCAGAATAAGCATTGCAAGTGCAGGAAAGTTGCCTCTCCGCTCAGTCCGCTGTGCAGTTTACCTGTTCGACAAAAGGCCACTAAGAGTTCCTTTCCTTTGTTGCGCTGAGCTATGCGCTATGTGCCGAGTATGTTTTTTTTTTTTTTTTTAATTCCTAGCTAAAATGACATCATTTTGGACCAGGGAAATTATAAAACAAGATCTCTATTGTAGATGGAGAAGAGGGTGGAAACTCCAACAATAATGAGATTTTGCTTCTTTTTTTAAAGTTCCTTTTTGAGAGATTCTTTTTGTCCCATCACACCAATTCTAGTCCTTATAAAACATTATCAAATTCGTAACTCTTTTTACGTCTTCAGTCTGTTTTTTCAATTTTTTTTCCTTTTTTTTTATTTTTATAAAAATTGATTCATCGATCAAATCTTGTGCCAAGAAAGAAAATATTGTATCAATAAACTTTTAACCTTTCAAAATTGCACCTCTATCGAAAAATTCATGGGTCCGCCGGTGCTTATAACTCAAGTAGTTAAGAGCAATTATCCATGTATCTGAGAACCTATGTTCAAATCTCTTACAGAGTCTCTGATCTCTTATCCCCTCATATGATTTGTATATTCAAAATTGTTGATGCGAATCTCTTAATTAATGAATGAGATTTATTTCTTTGATTAATTAAAGAATTTATTTTCTTATTTTATATAGTTGACAAATCATTGTATAATTAGAAGATACTATCCTAATTGGTTATTGTATCTATTTCTATGTAAAGCACTCATATAAACTCCTATGTATACCTCCTTATGGAGAAGAATAAAACTTAACCAAAAATATTCAAACCATATTCATATTTTAGCATGGTATTAGAGGAATCGATCCTAAGTTGTCTCTAAACCTTCATATCAAATTTCTCATATTCAAATCCATAACATTAAATCAAAACCCTCAAAACCAAATCCCTCAACTATAAAGTCCTCAAATCCTCTTATCAAAATCCCTAAACACATACCCTCATATCTTATATACATACCTCTCAAATCAAATTCCTACATCAAATTCCTACATAATATTCCTCATATCACATTCCTCCAATCAAATTCCTTACATTCTCATATCACATCTTACTTCCGCTGTGATGTCAGACCCCCTACGATTCTCTCCCTTATTACAGACTCACAAAAGCATGTGGTCAATCCTGTTGACCCGGCTACTTGGACTCGTGCTTCTATTGCCACCACCAAAAGTTCTACTTTTCATACATCCTCTCAAAAATCCGCTTACATTCTCATACGTATGTTTTTGCAATTTTTTAACTAAACCGTCATATTTTACACCTTTAATCCAGTCTTTTAAAATTTTCATTTGTCCTGTGCAAATCCTGCATAATGAAAATGTTATCAGAATTAAAATGATATACAGAGCTATTAATTAATATCATACAATTAACTGCATAACTAATGTCATTATACAATACAACAATCAATCAATCCATATATTTTCACACCCACCTCTAATATTTTCACTCCCAAACTCACCCACTAGGTCATCAAATGTGTCAACAGTGGTATCCCTTGAGTAAATGGCTCACACTCAATTCTAATATCACCTAGCATATCATCACCAATAACATCATTATATTCTCTATTAGGAATTGATAACACTACCAACCAATCACGATGCATTGGGTTGTCAACAAAAAAGACTTATTTGACTTGAGAAGCCATAACAAATTGGTCATTCCTATGTCCAATTTTACTCAAATCTACAAGGGTAAATACAAGTTCGTCGACTACAAGACCAGAAGTGTTATCTATCCAATCATACCTCAAGACTGGGATTCTAAACTTTTGGTAGTCAAGGTCCCAAATTTCTTGAATGACACCATACAAACCCATATTGGAGACAATAGGGTTTTTATCCTTGGCACTAGCAACTTGCATAGTATGTGCAAGTAAATAAACTCCACTACTATTTTGGACAGTTCACATATCATCTTGTACCTTGGTGTTAAATTTTACACCATTAATAAGATAGCTCCTATATGATGGCACTACCATGCTTGGACCAGCTGCTAGCCACCTCAAATTTTCTAATACGCCATTATTGTCTTCCCTATTAAGTTCACTTTGAACCTGCAAATTAATTATATATCTTAATTCAATCTAACATAAAAAAAAGAAAATTAAAAGTTCAATATGTTATTCAATAACATATACCTTAAAGTGTAGCCATTGAATGAAAGTGCTATTGTGCTTATCTTGCAGCCACTTTGTTCTCTTTCTAAATTTTGGATAAGTGGTCTTGATGTGGATCATATGTTCTCTATATTGACAAGAAAAAAATCAAGCATTATAGTTCCTTGTATATAAGATACACTAAAGAATAATAATATTTAAAATGGCTACTTAAAGAATAAAACTCATACTCGATATAAGGTAGGACTTCCTCTGTATTCTCCAAGATATATAGATATGCCTGGTTCAACGGGTCCCAATCAAGTAAGCTCACTGTGCAACCTAATAATGGCTTTGAAACTCCCATCTTCTAGCTTGATGGCACTCCAACTACACTAACATCAGATAAATGCTCTGTGCAAAACTCTACAGCTTCTTCAGCTATATACCGCTCAGCAATGCAACCTTCGGGACGAATACAATTTTGAATATACCCCTTTAGTACTTTTATATATCTTTCAAATGACTACATCCATCTAAAATAAATTGGCCCACATAGATGAACTTCTCTGACAAGATGTACTACTAGATGAACCATGATATCAAAGAATGAAGGGGGAAATTATTTCTCAAGCAAACACAAAGTAGCTACTACATCTTTTTCCAACTTATTTAGCTTGGAAATATCTACCGTCTTTGCACATATAGCATTGCAGAAGAAGCATAATTGAGTTATTGCATACCTTGCAGGCTTCAACAAAACAGAACGAATTGTCACAAGGAGCAATTGTTGCATCAAGGTATGACAATCATAAGAATTAAGGTCAAGAAGTCTTGAATATTTTAAAGATACAAGAGTTTTTATATTTGAACAATAACCTTCAGAGACCTTCATACGATATAAAGAATTGCAAACCACTCTCTTCTCTGCTCTTGAAAAATTCCAAGGCCCTGGAGGCATGTGAGCACGTCTTTCTCCATACTTGGGTTGCAAATCAGTTTTGACCTCCATGTTCAATAAATCTAACCAAACAACAATCAAATCTTTATTTTTTCTAGGGATCTCCAGCAATGTACCAATGACACTATTGCAAACATTCTTCTCAATGTGCATAACATTTAGGACATGCTTCACAGGAAGGTATTTCCAATGCTCGAGATCAAAGAATTTTGATTTCTTCTTCCAACAAATTCTGTCACCATCATTCTCACCAACACTTCCCCCATTTTTTTAGCCCTAGTTGTAATTAATACCTCCAACCATCTGCAGTACGTCTTCTCCGGTTAATGGCTAGGGAAGCGTGCCATATTCAGGTTTCTCATTAAAACCAGCACGCTGCCTCCGATATGGATGATTGATTGGTAACCATTTTCTATGCTCGATGTAAAAAATTTTGTGGCCATTTTTCAACTTGTGACTAGGTGTATCATGGCCTCATATTGGACAAGCTTTATATCATTTAACAACACAGCCAGATAAGTTCCCATAGGCAGGAAAATCATTAATTGTCCACAGTAATACACCTCTAAATGTAAAGTATTCTCCCATGTGTGCATCATACACTTCTCTTATCCCATCCCACAGAGATTTTAAATTATCAATCAAAGGCTCTAAGTAGACGTCCATATCATTTTCGGGTTATTTAGGACCAGAAATCAATAAAGTCAACATCATGAACTTCCGTTTCATGCATAGCCATGGTGGGAGATTATATGCAACTAAGATAACTGGCCAACAACTGTATCCGCTACTTAAAAAACTGTGGGGATTGAATCCATCAGATGAGAAAGCCAATCTCAAGTTTCTCTACTCTTTACCAAACTCGGGCCATTTATCATCAACAAGTTTCCAAGACGGGAATCTGCTAGATGAGACATATAACCTTCAACTGATTTTCTAGCAGCATGTCAAGTCAAACTCTTAGCTATCTTGTGTGATTGAAACATCCTTTTAAACCTTGAAATTGGCGAAAAATACCACACCACCTTCTTTCGCACTCCCCTTTTCAAGATTGAATCTTTGTCTTCCTTTCACCTTGAGACACACCCCCTTTCAAGTCAAACTCTTAGTTGATTCTTCATAATCCTTCCTATACAAGACGCAATCATTAGGGCATGCGTGGATTTTCTCATAGCTCATCCCTAAAGCAGACAAAGTCTTTTTTGCCTCATACATAGAGGAAGGTAGTGTATTTTCTTCTGGAAGCAAATCTCCTTGAATTATCAATATTTCTATAAAACAAACATCACTCATGCCATGTTTTTCTTTCAAATTATATAACTTCACCAAAGCCAACAACTTCATGTACTTACTGCAATCAGGATACCCATCTCCACACTTAATCAAATTGCAAACTCATAAGGATAAGATCCAATATCGCTTAAATCATTATCATCCATCCCTAATTCTTTAGAAACAAAACTAAACCTACTTTGCTCATTTTCTTCTACATTTCTACTAGTATTAGTAGTCCATTCACAAGGTTCTCCGTGCCATGTCCAAATCTTATAGCTTTGGTCAATTCCATTAAAGTATAAGTGGTCCCTTATAATTCCAACCCCAAACAATTGAATATTCCCACATTTAACACATAGACAATGAATATGAGTTGTATTTCTAAGATTTTCTACTGCAAAATTCAAAAATCCTTTCACCCCTAACTCATATGCCTTCAATCTTCTATCCGCATGCATCCATGACTTATCCATCTCACACATTATAAAATCATATATATAATAAAGTGAGAAGACCAGCAATGAAACACTACTATGTTCACATAGCAGAGAATAAAATTTAAATAAAAACGCAAAGAAAAAAAATTCAGACGATGGTATTTACAAAATAATCATCATTTAATATAAATTTAGACTACGACATCTCTAATAACCGCCGTCTTTAGACTACCCAAACCCAAACCCAGAAATTTGTATTGCTTCTTGTTCTGGTTCTGCACTACTACAAAAATCGAAATAGACGACGGGAAACCACCGTCGTGTAAAAGGTTTTTGCCCGGTCGTGAAATCGATCGCCGTCCTATTTGGGTTTCAAATTACGACGGCTTTTCACCGTCGTTGTTTATCAGTAAAGATGACGGTTTTTAAAGAAAATCGTCGTTGTTTAGAGGTAAAGATCGTTAATTATAGGAGGAAAGACGACTGTTTTTAATAAAACCGTCGTGTATTGTATGTAAAGATGACGATTTTTTTATGAAAACCGTCGTGGATTGTTTATAAAGACGTCATCTTTACATACAATAGACGACCTTTTTTTATAAAAAGCGTCATCTTTACATACAATAGACGACGGTTTTTATAAAAAGCGTCATCTTTACATACAATCGACGACGGTTTTTTATAAAAGCGTCATCTTTACGCATAATAGACGATTTTTTATAAAAAGCGTCATCTTTACGCATAATAGACGACGCTTTTTTATAAAAGCGCCATCTTTACGCATAATAGACGACGGTTTTTTATAAAAAGCGTATCTTTACGTATAATAGACGATGGTTTTATAAAAAGCGTCATCTTTACATACAATAGACGACGGTTTTTATAAAAGCCCTCTTTACATACAATAGACGACGGTTTTTATAAAAAGCGTCATCTTTACGTACAATAATGCTTTTGATTTCCTATGATGCTATACAACGATTTTAACTAGAAAACCAACCATAATGCTTTATCAAAAATAGTTTCTTTCATAAAACTTGAAGATTCAATAGTTATTACATAGTTAACCAATCTTTATTCTACAACAAACATAATTCCTAACAAGACCTACGTACTCTAATCCAAGCATTCCTCATCCAAACATACAAATGATGCACAACTGAAGTCTCCTCCATCATCCCTGTAAATAAATCAAAATGACAAAGAGAGAAAAAAAAAAAGCTAAGATTATAAACATAAAAAATTAGGTGGAAGAGAAATTTTACCATTGGTCCATATTTCCATAGAAAACTTGTAAAATGAGCATAAAAAAGACCATCGAGAACCTGCAAATTTTCAACAACAAAAAAACATACGTCTCACATAGAAAACCTGCAAAAGAAAAAGTTATAAATCTGCAAGCTTCCTCCTCATCTCCTGATAACCAAATCAGAAAATCTAAAAAGAAACCAGAAATAAAAAAATATGTAAACAAATTAGACAAATCAAGAAAGACAAAATCTGAAATTAGGGATACAAAGAACATACCAAAAACGCAAAGAGACTAATCCAGAATTCACTAGCAAGATATAGAAGGGTATTAAGAGATTAGGTGACTTTCAAATCAACCTTTCAACCAACTTTGATTCTCAAATACAGAACATCCCTCTACATCTTATGGATTTGCTAAGACCTCAATCTCTCAACTCCTTCATTGATATCGATCTTTTGATGATTTTGTAGAGAGTTTTATGAGGGTGTTTTAGAGAGTGCATGAGGGTTTCAAGGAGGGAGAGATAAGGTTTTCAGAGACGGGGGAAAATCTGAAAATTTGACAAGCGCGAATTCACTTAAGTAGACTTTTTTTAGCGTGTTTTAAAAGACGACGCTTGTTAATGAGAGATAAGATTTTCAAAGACGGGTGAAAATTTGAAAATTTATCGAGCGCGAATTCACTTAAGCGGCCATTTTTAGCGTTTTAAAAGACGACGCTTTTTATAAAAAATTTGTCATCTTTACATATATAATATACGACGGTTTTTTATAAAAAGCGTCATCTTTACATATAATAGACGACGGTTTTTATAAAAACGTCATCTTTACATACAATAGACGACGGTTTTTATAAAAGCGCATCTTTACGCATAATAGACGACGGTTTTTATAAAAAGCGTCATCTTTACGCATAATAGATGACGGTTTTTATAAAAACGTCCATCTTTACATACAATAAACGTTTTTTCCCTACACTTCTTGACCCTATATGAATACAATGACTGAATTTGATCTTCAATTTAAAATATTTACACTAGTGGATACCACAAAATCTTATGCTATATTTAACGAAAGTATAAATAAACTCTTAATTGTTAGTGAATATTTTTTTTTTATGGCATACGCATTTTAAGAAACTAGTTTCAACGATCCAACCGTCAAACTTGTTTGTTTATACTTCGAGATCATCTACACCAAAAATTGAAAAAAATAAACATTCAGAGATAAAGTAACGGGACAAAAAATTTCGACGGTTATAAATGAAAAATCATGATTTAACGGTTATTTTAACTCCGATTTTGATGATTTTTTACCGCTACACTCCTTGACCCAATATGAATACAATGATTGAATTTGATCTTCAATTTAAAATATTTACACTAGTGGATACCACAAAATCTTATGTCATATTTAACGAAAGTATAAATAAACTCTTCATTGTTAGTGAATATATTGTTTTGATGGCATACGCATTCTAAGAAACTAGTTTCAATGATCCAACCGTCAAACATGTTTGTTTATGCTTCGAGATCATATACGCCAAAAATCGGAAAAAATAAACATTCAGAGATCAAGTAATGAGACAAAAAATTTCAACGGTTATAAATGAAAAATCATGATTTAACGGTTATTTTAACTCCGATTTTGATGATTTTTTACCGCTACACTCCTTGAGCCAATATGAATACAATGATTGAATTTGATCTTCAATTTAAAATATTTACACTAGTGGATACCACAAAATCTTATGTCATATTTAATGAAAGTATAAATAAACTCTTCATTGTTAGTGAATATATTGTTTTGATGGCATACGCATTCTAAGAAACTAGTTTCAATGATCCAACCATCAAACGTGTTTGTTTATACTTCAAGATCATATACGCCAAAAATCGGAAAAAATAAACATTCAGAGATAAAGTAACGGGACAAAAAATTTCGACGGTTATAAATGAAAAATCATGATTTAACGGTTATTTTAACTCCGATTTTGATGATTTTTTACCGCTACACTCCTTGACCCTATATGAATACAATGACTGAATTTGATCTTCAATTTAAAATATTTACACTAGTGGATACCACAAAATCTTATGTTATATTTAACGAAAGTATAAATAAACTCTTAATTGTTAGTGAATATATTGTTTTGATGGCATACGCATTCTAAGAAACTAGTTTCAACGATCCAACCGTCAAACTTGTTTGTTTATACTTCGAGATCATCTACACCAAAAATTGAAAAAAATAAACATTCAAAGATAAAGTAACGGGACAAAAAATTTCGACGGTTATAAATGAAAAATCATGATTTAACGGTTATTATAACAAACCATCATCTTTACATATAATAGATGACCATTTTTTATAAAAAGCGTCATCTTTATATATAATAGACGACCCTTTTTAAAAAAATTGTCATCTTTATATATAATAGACGCTTTTATAAAAAGCGTCATCTTTACATATAATAGACGACGGTTTTTTCGGTTTTATAAAAGCGTCATCTTTACATACAATAGACGACGGTTTTTTCGGTTTTTATAAAAGCTTCATCTTTACATATAATAGACGACGGTTTTAAAAAATCGTCATCTTTACATATAATAGACGACGGTTTTAAAAAATCGCATCTTTACATATAATAGACGACGTTTTATAAAATCGTCGTCTTTAGATATAATAGACGACGGTTTTATAAAATCGTCATCTTTACATATAATAGACGACGGTTTTATAAAAATCATCATCTTTACACATAATAGACGACGGTTTTTATAAAAATTGTCATCTTTACATATAATAGACGACGTTTTTTATTTTTATAAAAAGCGTCTATCGTTATATAGTATGACGTATGATAACAAAATCAAAGAAATAAATTGATAAAAAAAATTTGTATTAAGATGACGGTTTAAAAATAAGGTATGACGTATAAAGGGAATAAATACGACGTTAAATTTTATAATACGTCGTTAAATGAAAAACAAACGTGGTGAGATTTAAAGATACCGTCATAGAACTATACAAGAAAGACGTCGATATATTTTTATTTTCCGTCGTTGTACATTAATTTAATACGGCGATATTTTGTATTTTACCGCCGTGGATTTATTTGTAATTATATGGCGCCTTATACGAAAACTTGGTCGTGTTATTTTCTGCGTAAAAACGGCGGCTTTTTTGAAATCGTCGCTTTACTTTCTACGTCGGTCGATTCATAACTTCTGCCGTTCTTTATTTGCTTTGATTTTACATCGGAAATCCTGTTTCAAATAGACGTCGGTTTTTTAATTAGGTACGTCGTTGTTTATGAACAACCATTTGAATCTCCATTTTTTAGGTGTCCAAGGTGTTATTACACAGCGGTTTTATAGAACCGTCGTCTTTTAAAAAACAACGACGGTTTTCACTTAGACCGTCGTTTTTTTCTGGTCGTCTTTGTCACTTTTTGTAGTAGTGGGTTCATGTAGAATAAAGACGATGGTTGTTGGAGATACTGTTGTCTTTAGTCTACCTAAACCCAGAATTTGTATTGCTTTGGTGAACAAGTTCTGGTTACGGTAGCGTAAAGACAACGGTTAGTGTAGAAACGGTCGTCTTTCTGCTACCAAATCTAAACAAAAATTAAGACGACGGGTGTAAATGAACAACCGACGTATAATGAAAATGTAGACGACGGTTTGGTCCATCAACTGTCATCGTGACTTATAAAAACCCACAGCTTATCTCCAATTTCCAATCCTTTTCCAAGAACCCATGGCCAAACAAACATATAAGCTTGCCAACACCAAAACATATATTAAAAACCCATATATAGCTCCCAATTAAGAACCCAACACATATATTAAGAACCCAAATCTATTAGGGTTTATACTTACATGGATATTAAGAGAGAGCTTAGAGAATATAACCAATGCTTGAGAAAGAGCTCAGAGAAACAGTCCAATGCTTTGAGAGAGAGAGAAAACTTTAAGATAAGTTTATGTTGAAGAGAGAGAACGAAATATTTTAGGGTTAAGGGGAATCCTGAAAATTTTAGCTCGCGGTCAAAACATTTCAAAGGACCGTGTTTTTTAAAGACGACGGTAAATACATAACTTACAACGTTTAATGTTCGTGTACGACGACGGTTTTCTAAACAAAACGACATTGTAAACCATTAAAGGAAATGGTTTACTAAACATAATGATGGTAAATTGAAGAAAACGTCGTAGTAAATTAGTTTCACATCGTTTCCAGAGAAAATCGACGTCTTAAATATAAAATAATTAGATGGGCTTTGTGTTTCCTGGGATTCAAATGCGCGTAATTGACCAAAAACAGTTGATAGAAACTGGCGTCGTTTCAATATACCCTAAACCCTAAACTCTAAACCCTAAACCCCGAAGCCTAAACCCTAAATTTTACAATAATGATAAATAAATAAAAATACACAAGTATAAGAAAAATGAACCAAAAATTGCTACAAACTCCTTACAACAATGCCTTCGATATTAGTACGCTAAAATCATGATTTCATATATTTGAATTTATGGGCACAAATGGATCACATAAACCTTAGCGTTATGTTATGAAAGGATAAAGATTATTGTGCTTTGTCTCTAAATTTTTTGAACTTTTGTTATCACTTGTAATTTTGAAAACTAAAATTACATTTTCAAACCTTTAGCGGGAAGATATTCTCGCTTGTTATGACATAACCGATGTTTCATTCATTTACAACAACGTCATAGTTAATTTAGACCTCACTTGTTATGACATAACCGTCGTCTATAATACTTACAATGTCCAAATTATCTAAAGAACACTGCCATTGTAAGTTCTGTAAGACGTCCCTTTGTTGATATTAACAGTCGTGGTATGTCTGTACAAATTTTTTTTCATACAAGATGAAGGTATATGTAGACTTTAGTTTTATATAAACCGTCGTGTTTTATCAGTTACATGTCGTTTTTAAAATTTGTTGTCGCTGTTTTATTTCCATTTGCAATAAGACAGAGGTGGTTTATACAAATGAGACGTGTTAATAGGAATTAGACGTCAGTTTTTAGGAATTTAATTTAATTTTTAGAAATTACTATCATTGTCACTCATATAAAGTCATAAATAAACATTTGTTGGTTGTCGAGGAGTACCGTGTAAATTTTTTCATATGGCTAACTTACGTGATGATTGTTTGCCTACGTGAAAGTTATACATTTTGATTGCACTGTTTCAACAAAGCAAAAAGTGCTAATGACAAATACTATAGCAAAGTTAACCATCGTGGTAAATCAGTGAAGACGACGGCTTATTTAAAAAACTGACGTAGTATTATATTTCAAACAGTGGTAAGAAACTACTGTCGTTGTGTATGAATTCTAACGTCCGTTACTACGAAAATTATCGTATAGCCAAAAGAGAAAGTTGAATAGCAAAAAAATAAACATCTCTAAATGAAAACCTAAACGGCATGGTTTTTAAATGAAGATGACAGTTTCTATAAAATACTAACGTAGTAAATGCTTTCAAATGGCGGTAAGAAATTACCATTGTTGTGTATTCATTATAACGTCCGTATTAGAAAAAACCATCGTATAATCCAAATGCAGAGTTAGAAAAATCTGTGAATGGAGTAAATCAACTTATGTATTCATTATATTCCTCATGTCCTCGTCAACCGAGCGGTTTGGCAATGAATCCATATAACAGACCGTCTCCTTAGCTGGTCTCACAATAATCAACACCCAATGACCCCTGATGAGTCGATTTTATATTATATATTTAACCCTATTCTTAGTATATTTTGGTTAATATTTTGGAAGAATTTTGATACTTTGAATTATATTTCCAATATAGGGTTTTCGACTTCCTCCGGAGCAAAACATAATCAAATGGACGAATTTTGGAGTAATTCCAGTTGGAGGACGTTCGTGAGTCACTTAGCTTGATTGTGTCAGAATTTCAGACTTTTCCACCAAGCGATGATTTCCTGGCGAATAAATAAAGGAGCAGTGCGCCGTGCTGGAACAGTGATGTTTTGGGCTTTTATTGCGTTTTTGGAGCCCAAGATGACCTCGGATGGGTTCGTGGCCTTCTGGAGAAGTGTTCAGAATATTTTTATCTTTAAAACGAGCTATCTTGGGCCAGATTTGGAGGAGATCTGAGACCAAAACGTGGCTGGGCAGATTTGGGCAGATTCTCCTAATCCAATTTGGACTTTATTTCCTAGTCTTATTTTATTTTAACTTAGTTTCCTTGTGGGGATTGGGTAGCTAGGTTTTAGGAGGTATTTAAGCTTCTTTTCACAGCAATTTAGAGGACTCCTTTTAGAACTTCTTTTCGGCTTTGGGAGCAATTGCTAGGGTTTTGGATTTTCGCTACTTTCAGGTGTTTTCATTCTTACTCATTCGAATGATATTTTCTTGGATTTCAATTATGATTATGTGTAACTAATTCCTTTTGCTAGGGCGAGGCCGTAAGCCTAGCATGAATATGTAGTTTTATTAATTTGCTTATGAATGAATGCATGTTTGCTTTGAATTATTAATCACTGTGTTTAAAACTATCTATCTATTTTAATGACTGATCACCATTAGGATATGTAGACAAGTAATTTGATGCAATTTTTGTTGGAACATCACCCTGAAATTGAGGAGGGCTTCTTATGATTAGTAATTGTAAGTTCACTTAAGGCGAACATCACGCTCTTAAGGGTTGCATGGTTTTTCAAAGGGTTTTTACAAAGCTTAATGAGTCTTGCATGTTTATATTTGATCCGAACATCACAGATGGATTGCATGTTAGATATACGTTTTCGCTTGAACATCACAAGGAAAATATGCATTAGGGAAACCTAACCTTCAAAGCATATATGTGGAAATTCATAAGTAATTGATAGAATTGCATAGGATTGCGACGGTGTTGGCTAAACCCTAGTTTTCTCTAAATTGTTAGTCTTTAAAAAGAAATCGTTTTTCTTCTTTGCTCTTATTATTTCCCAACTTTTAGATTTCTTTTACTGTTAGTTTAATCTTTTCAAATTCATAAACTTCAAATCTTTGATAAAATCTATTTTAGTTATTAATTAAGAGTTAGTTTAATTACAGATTAGTCAAACAATCTTTGGGGACAACGACCTTGCATGAGCATTTATACTACAATTACCTTGTATTCTTGCAAGTATTTTCAGTGATTTTAACCCTGTTTGCGCAGGTACTAAAAATCCTATCAACCCCTACATCCATATAGGTTAATTCAATAGTACAAAGAAAAGAGGTTAAATAGTTAAATAGTTAAGGGGACTAACCCTCCAAGAAAAATTGTTCCTCATCTGCCTTTTCCAGGCAGTCTGATGATGTTTTGATCTGTAAGATAACGTTCTAGAATTACCTCATGTATACTGCAATCACTGTGGATCCGATCTCAACCATGGATGCAAACTGCAAAATATCTTCACACAAGGTGAAGGTATCATGTTCATACCTAAACACTTCCCCTGGAATGTTAACTCTCACGGTCTTGTTAGAAGGCTGCAAAGTGGTCTGGACAAATTGGCATAGGGCTAACAGAGGAGGTGGCAAGTCTAGCTTTGCGAGATCTTGTTAAAAGAAATAAAGAAAGAAATATAAGATAGTTTGTAGATCAAGTAAAATAAATGACTCAAACTCAACAATCCAAACAACGGTATTCCTTAAATACTGACGTAGTAATAAAGTTAGACAATAGTAAATTGAAACCATCATTCTATAATAGTTCTAACGTCGCAACACTATAAAAAGGTCGTCTAATTAAAGCAAGACATAGTAAAGAAATAGATGAACTTAAATAGAAACAGACGTTATAACTAATTTATCACGACGGTAAAAAAAAAACAACGTGGTTAGTGGTTTAAAACGACGCAATAATTAAACCACCGACGTCTTATGCTATAATGTTTGATATTTGATAAGGACAAACCTCATATATACTGCAACCACAGTAGCCCCAATTTCTTCCATGCCTGCAAACTGTGTAATATCTTCATGCAAGACGAAGGTACTGCGCTCTGCACCAAACACCTCCTTCTCAATTGTGAAGGTCGTGATCTTCTCCTGAGGCTTTAGTGTCGTTTCCACATAACGACAAAGGGACTGTAAGGAAGATGGCACCTCCACATTTGAATAATCAACTACTTCATTACCCTGTTTAAAGAAATAAAGCAAAATAAAATGACGTGGTAATTCAATAAAAACGACGGTTTAAATTAAAAAACGTCGTCTGATAATAATTTAAACGACGGTAATAAAAAACCGTCGTTTTAAATAATTTATTACGTCATAGGAAATAAATTCCGACGTCTAATTTGAAAACAAACGACGGTTTAAAGAAAAATATCGACGTCTGAAATGTGAAAAACAAATAAAAAGGCAAAGTTATGAGAATATACCTCTTCGTCATGCTTTTCTTCATCTTGTTTTTCTTCTTTCTTCTCTTCATCATTTTTGTCTTCCTTTTTGCCTTCATCTTTTTTCTCTTTTTTTTCTTCCTTCTTCCCTTCATCTTTTTCTTCTCCCTTCTTCTCTTCATCTTTTTTTTCTTCTTTCTTCTCTTCATCTTGATTTTCTAAAGCCCCAGATTTCTGTTTTAAGTAATAAAGAAATATATATATATATATATAGACAGATTGTACAGAAAGTAAAAAAATTAAATCAAAACGTCGTGGTAAGGCATAACATAAGACGGTATGTAAGAATTATGGACGTCTTAAAATTATTAAACGATGGTAAATAATAAACGTCGTGGTAATTGTCTATTACGTCGGTAAGGACTAAAACCGTCGTCTAAAAACCACAAAGTACGACGTCTAATGGCGTGTAAAACAAGTAAACTAAATACGACGTGGTATTTAAATAAAAACGACGGTTTATTTATAAAATCGTCGTGGTATGGTTTTAAAACGACGGGTTTCTTCATAATAACGACGTCTAATGTTTTAAAAAACAGAGAATTCAAAGTTCAGATATGTTACCGTTTCTTCCTGCTGTTCCCCATTTTTGGCAGTATCATCCTCTAAATGTAGGGATCTCACATCAGCCCCAGAACAGCTTGCTTTATCGACATTGGATTTTTGGGACTTTGCTCTAGACCTTGGTTTTGACAGGGGCTAGTTTTCGGTTTAAGCATGCTTGGATCAAAATTGGGGATGAGTTGGGAAAGCTGACTTAGTATATGTTCCCTCTCAGCCTCTACCAATTGTTTGGTTCTAGCCTCCATCCTTAAAGCCTCTTCCCTTGATCTAGCTTCCATCTTCTTAGTCTCTTCTTGAAGGACAATTCTTACACTTTCCTTCAATTGATCGGCAAACTTTACCCTTTGTTGTCTAGGTAAATTGAAGAATTTCCTAGGGGAAATCCCAGCACCTACCCTTCTTACTCTCCCTGGATGCTCGGGACCCAAAGCCAAGGTCAACACATCATTATTGCCAGTTACACTAAGACTGCCTTCAGCCACTTGTTTTTGCAATTCATCCTAAAACAAAGACATATAAAAAAGTCAGCACAAGAAAACACACGATGGTTATTTATAAACAAACGACGCATTATATAATTTCACACGACGCAACAACATAGAAATCGACGTTATAATGTATTTATAACGACCTTACTTAAATAACGATGTGGTTAGTTGTTTCAAACGACGAAATAAATAAACCACCGACGTCTTATGCTATAATTACAGAAAACAGAGTTGTGATTCCAGATTTAGATCTTTCACGACGTTTTTGAAAATATTTCGACGTAGTAATATCATTCACACGACGAAAAAATTAACCACCGACGTCTTATGCTATAATTACAGAAAACAAAGTTATGACTCCAGATTTAGATCTTTCACGACGCTTTTTAAAACATTTCGACGTAGTAAAATCATTCACACGACGAAAAATATAACATAAGACGTAATAAGAATTATACACAGTTTAATAAAAATTTAAAACAGAGTGTGTAGGCTTACAATTAATTTTGCTTTCTCTGCCACCTTTGGATCCGGGATGTTACCATGTTTGTCATGTCTAGCTTTCTTCCATAAGGTAGATCGATCAATTTCTACCCTAGGCATGGTTTCCTCCAATTGATCCTCCAAACCAGCATATCCTTTTCGAGACAATCGATGATTGTACTCAAGTTTCTCCCTAATCTGTGAATGTTGAGAATGCACAGACTCAAATTCTTTGGATAACCTTGAAGCTACAAAGGCATCCCATTCTGCTGCTATGAATTTATATAATTCAGGGGGTTGGCTTAATTTCTCCCTCTCCTTGATGTATGGAAGGATATAATGCCTCGTCAGTGTAGACTTGAAATCCTTCCATTTCTTGGCAGCAGAAGATAACATCGAGGTCTTGCCCCCTTGACCTACCACAAAAGCCATGTCAACGGCTTCCCAAATCTGCTCCTTTATATCCTTAGGATTTCAGCCCATTTCTTGTCCACAAGTGGGACTCTGGCGCGTACAACACACCAATGTAGGACTGCATCTCAAGATGTGCAGGGCCACATCCTTTCCCCCTTTTATTGTACTCAACAACTGGCTTGATTTTCTGCAATTTTCTCTTCACAACACGAGGCATTGTGCTCATACCTCGACCTGACTTTGAATCCTCAGAAATTGTTGTCGTGCTGGTTGGTTCTGTCTCAGCAGATGAAACAAACTTCATCTTCTTCAAGGGCTTGTCTTGAGGAGTTACCATTCCAAGCTCCTTACCTCCATTTTTTTTGGAGCCAGAGTCCTTACTTTGGTCTTGAGAAACCATGGTTACAGAAAAAACAAACCTGCAAGTGAAAATATTTCAGGAAAAAAATTAGAACACAAACGACGGTTATTTATAAAATACGACGTATGATAAGATTTTACACGACGTAATAACATAACATCAGACGTAATAAATATTTAAAACGAGAGTATTCAAACAACGACGAAACAATATTAAAGAAGACGTAATAAGAACTTATTACGACGATATTTACAAGACGTCGTGATATTCAAATTCACACGACGTAAATATTAATATAACGTCGTGTTATGGATATTCACACGACGTAAATAATAAGCTACCGTCGTATTTATATGAAACCAAAAACATTTTTCTTTCTCTGTGAATGTTTGATTGCAGGTTTAATTTCTCAAACATGGTTTTTGTTTTTCCTAATTTGATAAAATACAAAGAAAAAGAAAGAAAGGTTTGGCATCTTTTATAGACGACGGTATCTTAGTATAACGTCGTGGTATGAACATTCACACGGCGTCAATAATAAGATACCGTCGTCTATATAAGATACCAAACCCTATTTTCTTTGTCTTTGTATTTTATCAAATTAGAAAAAACGAAAACCATGGTTCAGAGAAATCAAACCTGCAATTAAACAAGCAAATAAAAAATTGACCGTCATTTTAAAAACAACTTAGATCAATTTTAAGACGACGCTAGGACGACTGACAAACCGTCGTGGTCTACATATTTAACCACGTAAATAAGAAGCTACCGTCATCTTATTTAGTTGAATTAGTTGTGTTCAAAGTTGGAAACATTCCCTCTCTGTCTGTGTATTTTATCAAACTTGGAAAGAATAAAAATGATTTTCGCCAGAAAAAAGGTAAAAAGATTTTGAAAACAAAAATCGTATGAGCATGCAAAATAGCAACAAAAATAGTGAGAAATGAAAGCTTACCTTTTGTGTGCAATGAAAGCTTTCTCTCGGAGTTTGGTGTTTAAGTTCAAAGACGACGACGAAGATGAGAGGAAGACGATGAGATACTCGACAAGGTTCGACAAGGAAAAAGACGAAAAGTTTTCTCTGGAGATTGAAATTTTTCTCGTGTTTGGAAACAGTGTATGTGTAAGTCAGGTAGACGAAAAGTTGTATATGTATACAAACCGTTTCTTAGTAATAAGATGGCGGTTTACATAGAACAACGACGTATTAATAGACAAACTACGACGACAATTTGAACTTAGGACGTGGTAAATAAATACGACAGTAGTGTTGTAGGTACCGCCGTAGTAAACTCCTAAATAAAAGTCGATAAATCAATATCTCGCGTCATGGTAGAATAATTTACACGACGGTTTTTTGTAATATACCGACGTGGAATTTTGTAAATAGATGGCGGTTTTTGTAAGGACCGCCGTTGGTTTTAAAAATTTATTGTATAAATTTGTCGCTTGCTCAGATTTTCATTTAGGTTTCCAAGTTCTTCCTCTCTCAAAGACACTCTCTCTCACATCTCGAAGACAATAATTTGGATGTCTTTCTCAAAGAGAAATGGAGCTTACTCTCCAACAAATCTATGTCCACAAGAGGAAGCTTGTCAATCCTGATAGGAGATTTAGTGCTTCTGAATACTCCTTGCTTTCCATCAAAAGAGATGCAAGCTGACCTCCTCGCGAAGGAAAGTTCGCTTCTCGGAAACTCAAGATCGATGTCAGCCTCTGCTTGATTTTCTTGGCTAAGAAGATCCGTCAGGTTTGTGATAGAAGAAGATGGGTTATCGGCATTAGTGAAGAAGATGGGTTATCCGTAGAGCTTCTGAAGAAGAAGATGGGTTTTCAAGAATGCGATAAAGAATAGAAATGGCTTCAGAAAGAGAACGGTTAAAGAAATTGAAACAACGATGGTTTTATGTTCTACCGACGTCTTTTTGTAAACTAAGACGACGTAATAATTTTTTTCGCGACGTGTATTCGTTTTAAAAACGTCTTATGTGTAATATAACCGATGTGGATTATATTTTTATAATTATAAATAGAATTTTTTTTCCCTTGTTCTTTCAGTTTATTTTTCAAAAATAGTGCCTTATAAATAGAGTTTTTTTTCCCGAGGAAATTAAAGTTCTAAAATTTGTAAAATTTCTTTTCTGGATGACTGATTTAAATCAAATACCAATATAAAAAACAACGACTGTTAGTTGTTATACCGTCGTCTTTTATAACTAAAACGACGCAATATTTTTTTCGCAACGTGGATTCGTTTTCAAACGCGTCGTTATGTGTAATATAACCGACGTGGATTTTATTTTTATAATTATAAATATAATTTTTTTTCCCTTGTTCTTTCAGTTTATTTTTCAAAAACAGTGCCTTATAAATAGAGTTTTTTTCCCGAGAAAATTAATGTTCTAGAATTTGTAAAGTTTCTTTTCTGGGGGACTGATTTAAATCAAATACCAAAGTTATACCGTCGTCTTTTTAAACTAAAGCGACGCAATATTTTTTTCGCGATGTGGATTCGTTTTTCAAACGTCGTTATGTGTAATATAACCGACGTGGATTTTATTTTTATAATTATAAATATAATTTTTTTTCCCTTTTTCTTTCAGTTTATTTTTCAAAAACAGTGCCTTATAACTAGAGTTTTTTTTCCCGAGGAAATTAATGTTCTAGAATTTGTAAAGTTTCTTTTCTGGGTGACTGATTTAAATCAAATACGAATATAAAAACAACGACTGTTTTTTGTTATACCGTCGTCTTTTCTTGTCGTCTTAAGTAAGACTAAAACGACGTAATGTATTTGTTAACCGACGTGGATTATTTTTGTTAAACGTCGTTATGTGTAATATAACCGACGTGGATTTGGTTTTTTAATTATAAATAGGGTTTTTTTTCACGGGTGCTTTCAGTTTTAGTATTCGATTAGGGTTTCAACTTCTTCTTGCCCCTTTCTCTGTCTCACCTCATCTCTTGGGAGGCAATTGCTTGAATGTTGGTTTGTGTGTATGTTTGTGTATCTGATTCACAAACATACACACATCACCAATTTTCAAAAAATTGTCTCTCTGATTGCAAATCTGTGGCTGCCATTGTGAAGTTTTAGGAGGCAATTGTTTGGATGTTGATGTGTGTGTGTGCGTTTGTGTAGATACACAAATGCACACACATCATCCACTTCCAAAAAATTGTCTCTCCGATTGCAAATCTGAGGCTGCCGTCGTCAAATTTCAGAATCAATTTTTTGGATGTTAATGTGTATGTGCGTTTGTGTATCTCAAAGACACAAATACACATACATCATTAACCTCTAAAGTATTGTCTTTCTGGTAAGATTATGATGAGCAACAGAGTTCCATCTTGTAAGATTTCCTAACCCTTGTGATCTCAGAAAAATCTGATTATGTCGGCGGTTTTCTATATAAACCGTCGTGGATATTTCAATTCTTGTCATTAAGTAGATCTACCGACGTAGGATAACAAAATCCAAGAAATAAATTGTTAAAAAAAATTCTTATTCAGACGGCGGTTTAAATATAATGTATGACATATAAAGCGGATAAAAACGACGTTAAATTGTATACTACGTCGTTAAATGAAAACCCCAACTTGGTGAGATTTAAAGATATCGTCGTAGAAATACGAGAAAGACGTCATTATATTTATCTTTGCCGTAGTTGTACATTAATTTAATACGGCGATATTTTGTATTTTACCGCCGTGGATTTATTTGTAATTATACGGCGCCTTATACGAAAACTTGGTCGTGTTAATTTCTGGGTAAAAATGGCGGCTTTTTTTGAAATCGTCGTCTTTAGTTTCTACGTCGGTCGGTTCATAACTTCCGCCGTTAGTTGTTGGCTATGATTTCAACACTTGAAAATCCTATTTCAATAAGACGTCGGTTTTTTAATTAAGTACGTCGTGTTTTAGGAACAGCCATTTGAATCTCTATTTTTTTGTTGTCTAAGGTGTTATTACACGGCGGTTTTATAAAACCGTCGTCTTTTAAAAAACAACGACGATTTTCACTTAGACCGTCGTGTTTTTCTGGTCGTCTTTTTCACTTTTTGTAGTAGTGTCCCCACTCTACACCTGAGTTCGAATCCCTCTTCCCGTAGTTTAGATTAAATTAAAATAGAATATCGTTTGTATCAAAAAAAGCAAAATTGTGAGACCCTAGAAAATAAATTCTATATATACTTTTATTGTTAAAGAAAACTCAAAATAGAAAGTTCATACCATTGAATTGTATTATGATTAGCTGAACCCAACAATGGTGTTGACTTAAGAGACTAAAGCCTAAATTACTCAGTAAATGGAAATCGAGGCGTCCCAACGGTATGATGAGTTATTGCTTGGAGCAAGAATCTAGGGGTCTTTCGTATGCCTTTAAAAGATTGTGGAGGGCTGAAGGAGTGAGCACTTCGAATTTTCGAAAGATTTTAGTAGGCGAGCAAGGGCGATTTCCGATAAGGTTCAGTACGGCGGAGCGATTTTCGACGAGGCGTGAAAAGATACTTTCGTGAGCCAGGCGATTTCCAGCAACCGGGGACGGTTTTGATAACAAGGTATGCCTTGTATTCCTTCTCCCTTTCTGGATTGAAATGCCTCTTTTGCTTGAGTTTTGCATGAATTTGGTATGAACGTAGATGAACTTCCGTGAACATATGAAGAACATGCCTAGGCTTTTGTTTTCAATCTTTGCATGCCCCTTAGTTTCCCTTTTTTGTATTTGTAGATGTCTGATAATTCTGAAAGAGAAAGTCAAAGCTCTCCAAGTCCCCATGCCTTCAGTAGGGAAGAGTTTGAGAGTGGTAGCCATAATGAAAACTTGGGTACGGATGGGGAAAGTACTGAACGTGTGGTGGAAGGGCTGATAGTGGAGGGAAATAGGGTTGGGGGAGAAGAGCAGTCAAGGAGTTATGGGGGGGAAGCTTGTAGGGAAATGTAAAGGAACTATGTGACCCTAGAAGCTTGAGCAAACCGGGTGTTGGGGATAACCCAAGCACCAGAGGATAGTGCAAGTGGGCGGCGGGGCCATTGGGGTGTGGTACGGTGGTAGTAGAATCCGCCGATGTGGGCATTCCAATAGGGGTTCCACTACTGAAGAAAAATATGATGAGTCTGTATGATCTAGATTCTCTGAAGGCAGATTATGTTATACCTAGTGTGTGGGGCTGAGGTTGCCCATACCTACTGAAGCGGCAAGATACCCTTCCGAGGGTTGCGTTATGGTGTTCTCAGCCATGTACAAACATGGATTGAGGTTACCATTGCATCCTTGGGTGCAAATGATGCTTTCCAGATTGGGCTATGCCCCTGGGCAGTATAATCCCAACTTCTAGTGTATACTTGCACGGTGTACATAGCATGGTGGTTGGCGGTTGAGGAGCCTCCTTGAGCATTCATGATCATGCTCGTCCAGCAACAGGCAACTTTGGCTGGGTGCAGGTCAACTGTCGAAAGGCGAAGGAGAGAGGATACTTTATAGGGCAACCACCATCGTCGCAGAAGACGTGGCGAAATCGGTGGTTCTTTGCCTTTGGTGATTGGGAGTGCTGGCCCGGGACGATCAGCAAACATGTGCCTACTCATTTTCAATCTATAGGTCTTTGGTTATAACTCCTGTCTTTGTGTTGAATGTGTTGGTATGAATATGTATTGTCCTCCGGCTTGTCAAAACTAACGCCTTTGTCCATGTGCAGGTTCTGTGAAGTGTAGGCCAGATCTAGGGAGGAAGAGGAAGAGATAGAGTGGTGAGGAGACCGTGCCCTGAGCGCTTGAGCTGAAGAATATTGTGACACCACTCTTCTTCTTCAGTCGGGATTGCTTCAGGGAAGTAAGTATTGGCCTTCTCCCTCCCTTTTGTATGTTTGTCTTTATATATGTGCTCATGGTTGCCTTGGTTTGTGGTTGCAGTGGCTGAGGTGCCGAAGAAGGTGGTGACCGTGGTTGAGAATTCACTGAAGGTAGTGGTGGATCCGGAGGAGAGGCAACGAAAGTTGCGAGAGAGAATAGAGAAAGATGGGGCCAATAGGGCAAAGAAGCAAGCAAAGGGTGCGCCAGACAGCCGAGGAGAGCAGCTGGCGACCTCGGCAGGAGGATGATGAGTGTTGGTGGAGCCGAGAAGAAGCGGAGGGGCTTGAGTCTTCGATCCATGACGCGTCATGGGTGGATCTGCTGCCATTCGACCTAGATCCCTACCAGCCGCCGCTTGAGATGGATGAGCTATTCCGCAGTGCACCGAGGATATAGACTTTGCCTCTGGCTCGACGGGAGGCGAAGGAGGTAACCCGCCATGCATCGCCAGAAGTACCTCTTGTCAATGCCTTCCTAAAGATTGATGCGGGGCTCGCTATGACCAAGGCCACGGACTGATCGGGTCCAAGAAGGCGGTGCTCCGCCAATGTAAGTAGTCTTGTGCCTTTAACTTTCTAGTAGTGCTTATAAATGGTCCGCTTATGAACATATCTTTCTTGCAGGCTTTTGGGATATGTACCTTACCTAGCGGAGAGAGAGTAGACTTGGCTGGCGCCACTCGAGACAGCCAAGGCCGCCCTTGCGAGGCTCAGCTGCCATCCGGAGAGGAATGTGCTGCACCAAGGTGGGAGGTTGGAGGCGGAGCTAAAGGAGACAACCGGCGAGCTAGAGGAGGCTAGGCTTGAGTCCGAGAGGAGGAGGACCGAGGAGCTAAGAGTGGCCCATGCCGAGGCTATGGAGGAGTATTAGGCTCGACAGTTCAAGAGCCTTGTCTTTGGATGCGATGGTCAAGGAGCAAGATGGGTGGGAGCTTGCGAGGTTTAATCCAGAGTTGATATAAACCGACACGGTGGTGTTCCCCCTTCCATTCCTTCGGTCCGAGAGTCACTGCGGCTACTCAAGGCCACGAGTCCTTCCGAGGCCGAGACGCGGGAGGTGCCGATGCTAGAAGAGGGAGTCGACCGTGGATCCCGGCTGCCGAGGAGGAGGCGGACGACCATGCCGTTGCTGAGGGCTTGTTTATATTTTTGTTATGATGTACCCAATTGTTTCAGACGACGTCTTTTGACATGTATGGATATTGCCCTGCCCTAAGGCAGGGTTACTTTGATTTTATGATAGCCTGGTATCCTTTTGCTTTATGCATTTTGCCAACTTCTGAAGTGTGAATGAGTAGAAATAGAGCCCAGTTGGGTGCTTCTATTAGATGGGTGCTGAAGGGAAGAAAGTACAATGGTAGGTTCGAGTCAAGGCTCAAGACCGAAGTATAAGAAAACATAATGTCCTAGGGTCTAGGTATGTTTACTTGTAGTAGTACTTGAGATGGTCAGCGTTCCAAGGATGAGGCAAGGTTTTGCCCTTGGGATCCCGAAGCTGATAAGTCCCGGGGAGGCAAACCTTGGTGATCTCATATGGACCTTCACACGTAGGGCCCAGGGTACCTTCATTAGGATTCCTAGTGGCCACGGAAACCTTGCGTATGACCCATCCCCACCAGAAAGCTCGGGTTTAACTCGAGTTGTAGTACTTGGCAATACGTTGTTTGTACGCGACGTTGCGCATGTTGGACTGGTCACGGCTCGTCAATGAAGTCGAGGTTGAGGGCCAAGCTCGTTATTGGCCTCGGCCTCATAAGTGGAGGTTCGGTATGTGGGCTGGCCAATCTCCACGGTGCCACGGCCAGCATCAAAGGAAAGAGAGAACGGTGTTTCTCCCGTTGAGGTACTGGAAGGTGGTGCGGTAAGCCCAAAGAACTTCGGGAGTAGCTCGCCAAGAACCTTTGGCTTTGTCAAGCTTGGTCTTCGTGGTCTTCTTGATAATTTTGTTCACAGCTTCGACTTGGCCATTATACCGAGGATGGGCTGGGGAAGCAAAGCAAAGTTTAATCTTGAGGTTGGAACAAAACTGCCTAAATTTTGCGTTTTCAAATTGCCGGCCGTTGTCCGTGATTTATAGCATTGAGGATGCCGAAGCGGCACACGATACTTTGCCAAACAAACGCCTCAATGCAAGCTGCAGTGATGGTGGCTAGGTCTCGGCTTCAGCCCACTTAGTGAAGTAGTCGACAGCCACGATCACAGATTTGACCCCCTTGCCCTCGGTATAGGTCCAATGAGGTCAAGTCCCCAGGGCGAATGGCCAAGGACCATGGTTGTTAAAGGTTCAGGGAGTTAAGGGATATTGGCAAACCGACACTTGTCGCCCGGGTGAAGGCTTGGGCATCGGTGTGAAGTAAGGGCATATCCTTGCCTAATGGCTTTATGCGCTAGTGAGCGGGCGCTGAATGATTATCACGCATGCCTTCGTGGATTTCGGAGGACATAGTGACCTTCCTCTGAGTCGTGCACCAAGGTAGGTGTGAATCGCTTGTACAGAGCGCCATTAATGAAGTATCGGGCGGAGCGATAGCGAACACGCCGCGCTTCAGCAGGGTCAGCGGGTCCCGCTTGGTTCTGCAAAAATTGGAGGATGGGGTCCATCCATGTTAGGCGCGTGATCGGTGGCGCAGATGAGTGGTGCCCATGTGCTTGGCTGATCCAAGATTTCCATGTGGATATTGCGCCAATACCCCGCTCTATGGTGAGGCTAGTCTAGCTAGGGCATCGGCATGGCTATTCTCGAGCGCGGTACCTAGCTTATGAGATAAGCATTGAAGGTTGTGCAAATGACGGGTATGTTGAGGTAGGCTCTGGGACATGTCCTTGGCAGTGAAGTCTTGGTTGACTTGGTGGACAACGAGTGTGAGTCGCTGAAAATCTGAATTTGCCTGGCGCCCATCTCCTTGGCTAGCAGAAGGCCAGCTAAGAGTGCTTCGTATTCGGCCTCATTGTTGGAGGCATGGAAGTTAAAGCAGAGGGCGTACTCAAGGACAACCTCGTCCGGAGAAATGAGAACAAGGCCAGCTCCACATCCCTCGGGCGTGGAAGAGCCATCCACATACAAGGTCCATAAGGGCTGAGTCAAGTCTAGGTGCCGTCTGTCGACGTGGACTTGGCCTCGTAGGAGGGCTCCATCGTAGATCCGTGGTCCGGCCACGGCATGGGGTTGGTGAATCGATATATAAAGTCGACCACGGCTTGGCCCTTTGTGGTGGTGTGGGGTTTGTAATGGATATCAAATTCGCCAAGTTCAATGGCCCACTTGACTAGCTCTCCCGAAGTCTCCGGCCGCAACACTTGCCGGAGTGGTTGATTGGTTAAGACATGAATGGTATGAGCCTAAAAGTATGGCTCGAGGCGCCGAGCCGAAACCACGTGGCGAATGCGGTTTCGATGTCCGGCGAAACCTCGGCGTCTTGTAATGCTTTGCTGGCGTAATGCAGGGTGCTCAACACCTTTATGCGGATGAGCACAGAACTGTAGTCGAGGCGGACTCAGGTGTGACAATAAGGCCCGGCTCATATACTCCTTCACTGTTGAAAGCCTTGTCGACACTCGCCGTCCAGTAATACTCCGCTTGCTGCCCTTCGCCTTGAAGAAGGGGCGCAGCGATCGCTGGCCTTGGAGATGAATCGTCGTGCGACACGCCCGAAGGCTCTGGATGTCCTTTATCGCCCCGGTATTGCCATGTCCAATATTGCCTTGATCTTCTCTGGATTGGCCTCAATACCCCTCTGGCCGATCATGAAGCCAAGGAATTTGCCTGAAGCCACCCCAAATGCACACTTGGTGGAGTTGAGCCTCATCTTATATTACTTCATAATAGTGAACATGGCTGAGAGGTTAGGGATGTGTTGGTCAGTAGTGCGACTCTTGACGAGCATGTCATCAACATAAACCTTCATGGTGTTGCTAATTAGGGGAGCGAAGATGCTGTTCACCAGACGCTGATACGTGGCCCGGTGTTCTTGAGACCAAAGGGCATGACTTTGTAACAGTAAAAGCCACGATCCATGATGAAGGAGGTGTGGGCTTGGTCCTCAGGATGCATGAAAATCTAGTTGAACCCAGAGTAAGCATCCATGAAGTTGAGGAGGGCGTGGCCAGCTGTGGCATCAACTAGCCGGTCGATGCGGGGTAGGGGGAAGCTATCCTTCGGGTAGGCCCGATTGAGGTTGGTGTAGTGTACACACATGCGCCAGCCCTTTGTGCCCTTGCGAACCATCACCACATTGGCCAGCCAAGTGGGATAGTCCACCTTCTTGATAAATTCAATGCTAGTTAGCTTGTCCACTTCTACCCTCATGGCTTCATATCGTTCTGGGTCATAAGCATGACTCTTCGCGAACAGTCGACGGCAGGATTAATGCTTAGCCGATGAGATATGATCTCAAGTGATATGCCAGGCATGTCATTGTACGACGGCGAAGACCTCGCAAGGCGAAGGAAGGCAACATGATCAAAACGAAGCTCTGGGAGAGGAGGTGCGATCCCGACCGCCGGTCCAGATGTTTTCATCGAGAGTAACCAAGGTCTTCCACAGTTCGGCCTGTGGGGTGACAGATTCCTCCTAGGGTCCTCTGGCGCCCGGTGCCTTGAACCGGCCGGAGCTTGGGTTATCGAGCCTCGCCCGATGTTGGCGATTGGTGGATTTTCGCTAAAGCATAGCGCCGGGCGCCAAGTTGGTCTCTCAAGACTGTGTATATGAGGCGAGGAAACTTGAGCATATGGGTGGAGATGAAGACCTTCATTTGGGCCATGACAGGTGGACGAGGATGACATTGTAGGTGTGGGGCAGTCGATAATGAGGAAGGAAGTGGTGATTGTCCTCCGCTAGGGTGCCGATCCAATAGAGATTGGGAGATGAATGCTTCCAATGGGCTGGACTACCTCACCAGATAAGCTCACCAGGGGTGTAATGCTTCGATCGAGCAGTGAGATAGGACTGGAGCTCGTTGAAGGCTTCAGCAAACATCACACTGACCGAGCTGCCAGTGTCCACCAAGATACGCCCCACATCAAAGTTAGAAATGTCGGCTCGAATAATGATCGGGTCATCGTGGGGGAGAATAACACCGCGCTCCTCTTCCTCACAGAAGTAATGGGAGCCCACGATTTATAGGTCTTCGCAAGTGTCCTTGCTCGTGAAGACCCGTGCGCATAGGTGGAGCGGACATAATGCTTGATGGAGTTGTTGGGCGCCAGCCAGGGTGGGACCACCACTGATAGTTGAGATCATGTTGATCTGCCGTTTGTGAGGGTTAGGTGGGGGTGTGAGATTGTGCACATATTTATCCAGTTTTTCCTCACAAATAAGTCCTTCAATGATGTTGCGCAAGGCAACACAAGATTCGATGTCGTGTCCACCGAACGATGGAAGCAATGTAAGACACCCGTGTTGGGCATGGGCTTCTGCTTGGTCTCCGGGAGAGGCTTGGGTATGATAGGTGCCTCATGCACCGACATTCTCGTAGGTAGTGTTCAGGGTGGTGAAGACTCAACCTAGGCTTGGGTGAGAAGGGAGGAGCCCATCACCCGCCTGTGTGGCTGCCTCCATTGGGTGGTGGTGGTTACGCCTCGCCCCGCTTACTATTGTTGAAGGTATCTTTGCCGGTAGTTATCCTTCCGCTGGGGTGCCGGGTACCGTACTTGGGGCGGGAGTAGAATGTTGAGGCGGGCTGAGTTGGGTGCCGGTGGGGATCAGCGAAAGGATGATGTGCCGGGTGGCTGGCCACGCTTGGAGTTGAAATACTTAGCCTTGGCATGAGCTGCTTCATTAAGATACGTGTTCCAAGGGTTCCGTGCACTAGGTACCAAAGTTAGACCCTGAGGCCACTCTTGAAAGCACCAAAGGCGCACGATCATCGGTCTCGGGTAGCGGGAGTACTCGTGGCTGAACTCGCTGCATACTCCGGAAGGGCTCATCCTCACCCCGCTAAGCATGTACAAAGTTGTCCGCAGTAGAGGCGATCGATGCCGATCATGAAATGGTCCAGAAGGCTGCCTATCAAATGTATTGATGGTGCGGGAGCTCACTGTAGAACCAATTCGGCCACACCGAGTGGATGGGAAGAGGAGGCACATGCCTTCGTCTAAGCCCTGCATCCTGGAAAAGAATGTATGTGGGTGAGGGATCCTCTGTGCTGTAGAAGGCAACGGAAGGGCTGGATTTCCTTCTCCGGTGGTAATTAAGGATGCGTTTGGTAAAGGGCCTAGTCGTGGCTTCGCCAGAGGGTTGGTGGTTGCGCCACGCTCATTCTCCAGCGCCGGACCTTCTCAAAGAGAAGTCTCATTGTGGGTCGGCATGAGGGAGAGTCTCGGCTTGGAGGTCCGTGTGTGGATGGACAGGGGCTAGATAAGGGTCAAGTCCACCGAAATCCTCGGTGTGGTAAGACTTGTGCTCCTCCG